>NC_081804.1:19751929-20029429 GCF_963082965.1 Carassius carassius
CTCTTCTCGGCAAAAAGAGTAGAGTGGAGAAAAATTTGGTTGAATTTACTTAGATATTTTTTGCAGGGGTAATAATAAAGAATCGTTTTAAAATGGAATTCTTTTATTTTATTATTAAACAAAAATTAGTTTACACAGAAATCTTCAAACAGCACATGAATACTGAATTTAGTTCTCTTCACTTTTGTGCTTGAATGAACACAGGCAAAAATACATGAAAATGCATGTCTTGGTGAATATCCTAGGAAAGACAGTCGGTTATGTAATAAAGGAACGGCTGAATCTATCAGTATATTGGATCTTTGCAGTCTGACTTAAAGTGATAGCAGACTGATAAACCTGCTGATGTCTGTTTTTCATGTTAAACAAAAAAGACAAAAAAGAAATACTCTCACTGCTCATTACTGAATAACTTTTGTAAATTTAATAAGAACAAATCTATATTTTATCTATAAAGTGAAGACTATGGGGTGCTATTTGATAACCTTTTTGCTGTGATCTTTGGCCTTGGCTAAACCAGCTGGCCACACTCTCTCTAGCATCAATATCTTCCAGACTTCCCCTCTACCCAAATTCTTGTCAGATATTCCACTGTGTCTGAACGAAGAGATGCCCTAGTGTCTGATTTGAACAGCTAAACAGTCCCTAAACTGCTTATACTACTGTTTCAGTGATTAAATTTGTTCAGTTTTGTAGGCAATATCAAAGTAATTATATTTCATTATATTGCATTGCCTGTGAATCAATCTCTTGATTAAGAGATCGTTAAAGCGGCAGTGTTACGGGCATATGAATTAGTCCTGGAGTTCTATTGTCAAAAATGCAGGTCTCATTCAAAGTCTTTCAAACAAACCTGTGAACAGTTTGCTCAATAGAAGAGAGTACTTTTTGAAAAGTAGTTTTTACCAAGTTGAGTTGTTGGTTTTGAGCGACTCCAGGAGTTATTGCTACTAGCAGATTTCAAAAACTGGGTAGAAAAACCTATACGGGTAGAAATGTGCTGGTGTGAGGCATCGAGATGGGCTTGTGTTCATGTTCCACTCCATAATATTCACTGAACAAAATCTGAACTTGTTACTGTAGTTGTTGAGTTGTGTGTGCACCCTAAATTTCCCATGCACAGGGTTAGTATAATCCTTGGAGATGACCTCGGTGGAGCTAACATTTTCCCTTGCCCAGTGGTGACTAATAGACCTGATGGCTGCTGTCAGCCAGATTTGTCTGTGCAGTTGCCTTCATTGTTCCCTGCCTGTGTGGTAACAAGGTTGAAATTAAAGTTCAACAATGTAGTTGACTTCTCTGATTCTTTTCTTGGTACTGACAGAACGTACCTGGAAGGAATTGAAGTCTTGTTCAGAACCTTTGACAGCAGAAGGAGTTCATTTACAGGTGGGTTGAGATCAGATATCTCTACCTAGCCACGAAGTCTGATCCTACATTGCAAAAATAGTTTTGAGATTGTGTCCAAATCAGAGATGTCCTTCACATTAACCACCATGTATTATTGGGAGGAGGGAGTTCATGCGTAAATTAGGGCTGGGTAAAAAAGAACGATTTTTCGATTAATCGTTTTTAAAAATGTGGTCGATTCAAAATCGATTCTCAAAAGCCATGAATCGATTTTTTTCCATATTTATTTCCGCAGACATTGAACGTAAGATTAGCATTAATCTAATTACAAATCTTCTCCACTAGATGTCACCCTCTTATGTGTCTTGTGCGATGTTACCAATGAACCTGTCATTCGATCATTCAGTGCTTAAAGCAGTGGTTCTGAACCCGAGGCCCGTCACGGATTCAAATGCCGCCAACCATATGCTGAACACACACAAAAAAACTTTGTTTTACAATTAATTTTCTTTTTTACATTAATTGAAAAAAATGTAGGCTACTAAAGAAATGTAAGCTATAGCCTAATGTTTTTATGTGAAATTATTTTGTTTTTCATAAATTATTTTCAGACATGAGCAGACTTACCCACATAACATTATAAACACATACAAGGGCGCACTTCAAGAATTCAAATTAAAGAGTCATCAACAGCCATTAGTTTGGTAAAAGGGAGAAAAAAAAATGTGGAGAATGCCAGCAACTGAACACATACAAAAAAAGAATAGTCGCAGTATCAGTAGTGAAGGAGGATTTCCGGTTTGCCCCGCAACTCACTTGAAGTTCAAGCAAATGGAAACACCATATACTACGCAGCAATCATCCTTAATTGAAGAAATGTGGCAAAACATCTCTGGAGAGAACCTCATATTATTAAATTCGAAAGTGCTTTCCATATTTGGATCAACATAGGTTACATTTGTGAACGCACATTTTCTGCAATGTCGCGCGTCAAGTCATGCTCCCGTGCGCGTCTTACAGACTGCATCTTAAAGCCTCTTATACTTTCTGAATCCGCGAGTTCGCTATGGACCGCTAGGTAGGCGTGAAGTAAAAATCGCCATTGGAGAGTGTGTGCCGAGGCTCTGAGCAGACGACCGAGCGGACAGGTGCGCATGGTCAGTAGTCTTCAAAAGCACAATTGCACATGTTCAGGCAGTGTGAAGAAGCCCATTGCCAATCGAACCTGTGCAATCCGTCAATAAAGAATTTAAAATTGAAATGATTTAAGAGCTTGTGAATCGAAATCGTATCGATCTGGAACATCTGAATCAATACCCAGCCCTAGCGTAAATGGAAACATTCTGACGCAGCAGACTTGCAGGTGAGATATCAAATTGTGTTACCGACTGGTTACTGGTTAAAGTTGGCCCATGAACATCCTCTTCCGGGATCTTTGGGAGTCAAGAAAACATTTCACCATGTTTCTAAGTATTATTTTTTGCCTGGATTAAAATCTGCAGTATCAGAATTCTGCCATTCGTGTGATGTATACCATAGTGCAGGGAAGCTGAACCAAATGATTCATTTGGCACCTTTGTATTCCATTCCTGTGATAAGTGAACCATTTGAGAGATTGATTATTGAACATGTAGGTCCGTTGCCCAAATCAAAAACTTGGCATAAGTTTATGTTGACAGTTATGTGTTAGCGACGCGTTAGGCAGAGGCTATACCGCTGTTCTCGATTAAAACTCCTCTAATCGCCAAATAATTGAAGTTTGTACTACTTTTGGTCTGCCTTATGTAATTCAGACTGACCAGGGGTTAAATTTCACCTCAAAAGTATTTGCAAAAGTGCGGAAACACAGGGAGCTCTAGAAAGGTTCCATCAGACTTAAAGTCTATGCTCTGTGCCTTTTGTGTGGAGACTAGACTTGTGCCGGTATTTGGTAATGCGATATATTGCGGTGATTAATATGCACGATATTGTTATCGTGGGCACTTCTAAATACCATGAATAAATATACATTACAAATTATTCCGAATTTGGAATGCATTTTAAGAATAGTATTCCCATCAGCTGCTTAAAATGCACAACACCGCTGTATGCTGCTTTAAAGAACGCATGCGCTCTGATGTAAACAAGGAACGTGTGAGAGACACGCTTAATGAAAGCACATTCACTCTCTGACAGCAGATGGCGCTAAATGCAGCCCTTGCCCTGTAAACACAGTAAATAAAGCAGCTGTTACTTTCTAAACCAAATTTAAATAATCTTAAATAATTGTGTTTTCCCTATGGTGTTTATTACAGAGCCAACTACTGAAATATTTAGACTTAATAGGCTATTTATCTTCAAACATTTTTTTATTTTTTTTGGACTACAAATGCCCTAGATATTGTTTGAAAGTGTTTTGATCTTTTAACATTAACAGTTTACATTATGGCTTCATTAATAAACATAAACTGCCAATGAAAAAATTATTCTGAACATTCATTAATCTTAGGTATTCCAATATTTAATAAAACATTGTTAAAACTGAAAGTTGCAACTGTGTTATTTAATGAGCTAACATGAGCTAAGACTTGTATTTTTTTTTTAACAAAGATTAATAACTTCTATAGTAAATGTAGCTATTGCTCATTGTTTAGCTGTGCATTTATTGAATTAGCACTATGCGATGTCCGCATAATTAATCTTGACAAACTATATATTATTATAAATATCTAAGCCTCAAGCATCGATGACAGATCGCTGTTTTTCAAATGGAAAGCTTACAAAGAATGTATTTGCTACATTTGTGTAAGCAGTACACATCAAAACAAGAAAAATAAAAATGCAGTACATACCAGATTTGTCGTAATAACGAGTCATAAACACATCCACAGCTTTAAATCCTGGTCTAGAAAGGAAGGCAAGAGTCCACTGAACAACATTCTCATGGAGAATGTTTAGTCCAACAAAGCAATAGCATTGTAATTATGGATGATAAATACTTTGTTTATGTATCAGTCCTTCAGGGATATTTTGCGTCCGTTATGGAATAACTCGGCTCTGAAAACTGCGTCTTGGTACTACAAAAACAGCATGGGTTTGTAGCATACAGTGTACAAACAGAATAAGATTATCCACTAAAAAAAGTAAAAGACACGCAGAAGATTACATTATTTCATTTCTGGCGCTCTCTAATGATGGCTTGTGATGTGCTCTGTGACGCACCTGTCATCTGATGGAGGCGTAACTTAGCGATCGTCTTTTTCTTTATTTTGTTATTTATTTTTCAACATTTTTGTGTTTTATGTTAAATGTGACTGTATATGCATGATTACCATATGTTTGAGCACAAACCAGCACGCTATTACTGTGTAATCACAGCTATCAATGTGAACGCCGTCTATATGAATAGAATGTGATTATTGACTTTATAGCACATTTGTATGTTTACCATATCTATAACGGGACTAACAGCTCCATGTTTATCACAGAGGTGGGAGGGTCTGTTTTGTGCATCTGGGCGTCAAAGAGATCACGCCCTCTGTATGCGTGCATTGCATATAGTCATTCGCAATGATTACCATTAGTATTATTACACAATAAATACTAAATACTAAATGGCTAGTATAGCAAAACCATGTTAATGTGTGGTTTCTTTAGTTTAACTTGTTTTCCTTAAAAAAAAAAAAAAAAACATGTTTAATTTTCATAAAGGTACACCTGTAATTAAAACATTATGTAACTGAATGCATAAATGAATGTGAATGTGATAAAGAGGATCAATGAAAAACAGTAGGTAACTTGCTCTGGAATTATCACAGAGGTTGTGTGAGAAAAACACAGACGTGGCAGATTTCGGACGGGATTAAAATCACCAAGTACTCTTAAGACCCCCTGTAAAACTAGTCCAGTCCGAATAGGGCTCAAGTTTCTGTTTATTGTTTTTATTTGAAAAACTATGCGTTGATAAGTTTAATGACTAAAATAGTTTGTAGAACCCCTTCAATTCAGTTGGTAAATATGTTTTATATGGGGGTAAATATGTTTTATATATTTTTGAGCATTATCAACTCTGGTTGATAAAAAGTAAAGCCCAAAGGGTCTCCTTTCCAAAGACACCAAAATTATGTGTGTAACAAACATAAGTAAGGAACTGTTGCAATTTTAAATTAGTTAGGGCAAATTCAGCTGTGAGTCCAATAATGGGGTGTCTGGTTAACAGGTTAAGGCATATTATGTGAAAGTGAAAGTGAAAGTGAAAGTGAAGTGACATTCAGCCAAGTATGGTGACCCATACTCAGAATTTGTGCTCTGCATTTAACCCATCCGAAATGCACACACACAGAGCAGTGAACACACACACACACTGTGAGCACACACCCGGAGCAGTGGGCAGCCATTTATGCTGCGGCGCCCGGGGAGCAGTTGGGGGTTCGATGCCTTGCTCAAGGACACCTAAGTCGTGGTATTGAAGGTGGAGAGAGAACTGTACATGCACTCCCCCCACCCACAATTCCTGCCGGCCCGGGACTCGAACTCACAACCTTTCGATTGGGAGTCCGACTCTCTAACCATTAGGCCACGACTTCCCACTTTGAGGGAGAGATGAAACAGACTCCCTCGTCTTCAATGCTTGATACCTCTATTCTTGTTGATTCTGAGCGGATACATGAGGATGCAGTGGTGGATGACTATAAAGGTTGTGGGGTTCATCTGGAGAATTCAGTTGTTTTGAGTAACTTAGGTTCTCATCTAGAGCGTTTGTTGACATGCAAATGAGATGATGTAGTGAGAGTGATATGAAAATATACCTGCCTATTTTCTAATGTTCCTGGTAGAACTACAGTCCTGTGTCATGATATTGATGTGGGAACATCCATACCGACTGTATCCAATGAAATGAGCAGCGATGAAAAATGAGGTAGAATATTTGCTGAAAAATGGATTGGCTGTCAAAAGTCAAAGTTTGTGGAGTTCTCCATGTCTGTTAGTCCAGAAACCAGACTCATCTTTTCATTTTTGCACAGACTACCGAAGGGTTAACAGTGTGAATAAGGCAGATTATTTTCCTTTACACCGCATAGAAGATTGTGTTGATCGAATTTGCTCTGCCACTTACGTCACTAAACTAGATCTTCTTAAAGGGTATTGGCAAGTCCCTTTAACTACCCATGCTAGTAAAATATCTGTGTTTGTCACTCCTTTTAGCTTTCTGCAATATAATGTTATGGCGTTCGGGATGCATTACACTCAGGAAACAATCAATGCGTATAATGGTAGAAATGTCGTAAAATGGTAGGTCAGGGGCATGTAAAGCACATAATGGCCAAAATAAGTGCAATTTTCTAAGTGTCAGCGCAATTACAGAACTATACTTGGGAGGTCATAGCCTGATTAAAATGTACAGCGATCACGATCCACTAGTGATTTGTCACAAAAGACTAACTCAAACCAGTATTTGATGTGGTGATCTCTCGTTTGGCAGGAGTACAAGCTTGAGATCAAACATCGAAAGGGTTCAGACAATGTAGTTGTGCTGTTATGCAGATTTTTTCTACATGACAAAAAAATTTAGTAATGGGGGTGTTACGTCCGTGGATATATTTAATGTGTTTTATAATTGTGCATGTGTGTGTTTGATGTGGTTGTTTGTGGTTATCTCCCTCGTCATGAGACAGGTGTTCCAACCAGCTATGTTCAATCTAGTGAAGCCAGAGGTGATTGGATGATGACAGGAAGTAGGGCTGTGCAAAAAATCGAATGGTATTTTCATGCGCATCTCATCAGTAAAAGCGCTCCTGTGATTAGAAGTACATCTCCAGCACGTACATTCAGATCAGGGTTGCCAGGTTTTCAAAACAAATCCTGCCCACTTGCTTCTCAAAACTAGTCCAAAACTATCCCAATCGCGTTTTCCAGGAGGTTCCCAGATAAAAATTGCATCCCGGGGTTAAAATGCATGTTTTTTGGCAGGGTTGCCTTGGTAAAATTTTCATTTTAGGGGCTAAACATAACATTATTTGTATTGGGGTCGCTTCGACCCACGGACATGAAAAACAACCGCAGACTTGGCAAGACTGGTTGGCCTTTACTACACAGAGCCGTAGTTCACAGAAAATCCACACAAAGTCGATTTTAAAATCGCAGGCGATTCTTTGTCGATTTTCCAAAAAAGATTTTATGTAACTTGTCGGTGGACTATGGCTCTGTGTAGTAAATGCCGCTCCACCTGAACCAGTCCGCGGTTGTTTTTCATGTCCGCAGGTCCTGCAAAAAAACGTGTATTTTAACCGGGGAACCTCTTGGAAACGCGATTGGGCTAGTTTTGAGAAGCAAGTGGGCAGGATTTGTTTTGGAAACCTGGCAACCCTGATCTGAACGCACGTGCTGTAGATGTACTTCTAATCACAGGAGCACCTTTACTGATGAGATGCGCATGAAAATACCATTCAATTTTTTGCACAGCCCTAACAGGAAGGAGTAGAAAAGTAGTGGGTCTGTGGAGAAAGGAGAGGGACTTTTCTCGACCAGGGCTACATTACTGATATTACATTACTACATAATGATTCCCCAGAGTCACTTGTTGTTTGACTTTGGTTGATCTGAGTAAGTGAACTCAGGACTTTGTAGTGTTCTTGAGCAGAAAGAAAACTGAAGCCGTTTAGAACCAGTTGATTATCTTTGTTTAATGTTAACTATGATTGTTAGTATGTTTATGTTCTTTTTGACTTACATGGGAATGTAGGGGGAGGGTGCCATTTTTGTTTGTTATTTTCTTTTTCTCCTGGTTATGGGCAGACAGGAAGAGAGGGAAGTCTTATGCGTTTTATTTTTTAATTATCTTTTTCCTAGGTAATTTGTGAATATCCTTGGGTTAGTTAGTTTGGCTTTGTTCTCTTACGAGAGCTCTCTCTCGTACTGCGTCTTAGCTAAGACGCTACGGGAAAAGTCTCTTTTCATGAAATACTGAAGCAAAAAATTATCCTTAATTTTGTATTTTTGTAAAGCGCATTTGCAGCAGTACACAGCCATAGGCGAGACGGCTCGCTCGCTCATTGGCTGTTCTGCGGCAACTGCACAGCCTATCGAGCGCAGGCTGATGCAACATCAGACCAATAAGGAGGCTTCGCGCCCTTCTTGCCACTTGCCGCCGAAACGGGTGTGGCCCAACCTATAAAAGGAGCTCGAAAAGGCTGACTCCCCTGATTTTTCATCTCTTCAGCGAAGCTCACGCATCGCTGGATCACGGAGTAAGCAAGCGCCGTCTGATAGGCATCTCAGCGGGACGAGCCACTTCTGAAGCTGCTGGCCTTCGCCGCCTTCCACTGCCGTTCCTGCTGCGCTCTCCGGCGCACATATCCTTTCAATTCTGTTATATCCAACTGTTCTTTATGCGTGTGTGTGTGTTCGCCCTGCGACACACACTCGTAAAAGAGCTTGCGTCTTTTTTATGATGCCTTCCTGCGGCTCGTCAGAGCCCCACTCAGCGAGGGAGACGGTACGTCATCTGTGTCTCCTGCCTGGGTGAAGATCATGCAGCGCTCGCGCTCGCTGACGGCGGATGCCCTCACTGCGAGCTGTTGCCATGGTGACTCTGAGGACTCGCTTGGCCTTTTTCTCTGAGCCTGCATTCTCCGCTGCGCTGAGGCGCCGTAAAAGCGCCGCTTCCAGCGGATTCCGAAACCGTCTTCAGCTCAACCGAACTCGCAGGTTCGCCCTGCTTCACCGGCCTCCCCTGCATCACTTCCCGATGGGCAACGCCCGCTGTTTGCTGCCACGTCGTCCGAGGAGGTCGATCTCAGGGCCGCGTCGGGGGAAGAGGACACGCGCTCTCTGCTAGCTTCGGGCAGTGATGGCTGGGCGAGCTCCGAGGATCTCGCGCCTTCTGCTCAGAAGCCCAGCAAACGAGCAGGCAATCGAGAAGGAGCCGAGGCGAGTGCTCACGCTGGCCGCGACGAGTCTCGGCCTCGAGTGGTCTGCACCAGCGCCCCCCCTCTCGTTCCCGGCTGGATGGTAGTTTCCCTTTCGGATGAGCGTACTTCTCAAAGCCCGCCTCATTTCTTCCTGAGCTTCATGAAGAGGTGGCAAAGGCTTGGAACGCTCCATATTCAGCGCGAACTCGTTCGTCTGTCTCACTAGCATTCTCCACACTGGATGATGCTAAAAACAGGAACTACCAGTCACTTCCACCGGTGGAACAGGCGATAGCGACGCACCTTTGTCCGCCCTCTGCTGGACGGCAGGCGAAAGCGGTGTTGCCATCTAAAGCCTGCTGCATGACGTCACCTCTGCTCGCGCGAATCTTTTCTGCTGCTGAGCAGGCTGCGTCTGCACTACACACGATGGCTGCTTCATCGAAGTGCCGGTGTACGAGTTCCGCTGTGGCCGAGCTCTCACCCAAGCGCGCCGCTGTTTCAGTTCCAGGAATTGTGACTGTCTCAGCGTTTTCTACAACGCGCAAGCCTGCACAGTTGCCCGCTTGCCTGCACACAAAAGCCATTATCACAACAGCTTCAGCAACGCAGCTCAAGACCCTCGTTCTCGCTCTACCGGCTGTCACCCCGCGCCGTGGGGACCGTGGCAGAGGATTACGGTGAGGCCGGGAGCCCCGAAGCCATCCTAGGAAAGCGCCGGTGTACGAGTCACCGCAGCTGAACTCTCACCTAAGCGCGCCACTGTTTCAGTTCCAGGGATTGTGACTGTTTCAGCGTCTTTTGCAATGCGCAAGCCTGTACGGTTGCCCGCTTGCCTGCACACAAAAACCGTTATCACGGCTACCCAGATATTTTCCGAAAGAGGTGCAATTTCTGGTGGCCCGGCCACGGCTGATGGTGCTATAAATGTAGTGACGATGCCCACTGCTTAGTGCCCATCTCCACATATAAGCACAGCCCTTCACACATGGCTCGCGCCCATAAAAGCGACTCAAGTCGATCGCGCGCACTGCATAGTAAACGTGCCCACTCCTCAGTGCCCACAATCACTATGTCACACGCGTCATGTGGTTTCTGCAAAAACGAAACCCGTGCACGTTCGTCCGGCCACGGCCGATGGTCCTATAAATGTAGTGACGATGCCCACTCCTAAGTGCCCATCTCCACATGTAAGCACAGCCCTGCACACAGGGCTCGCGCACATGAGATCGACTCAGGTCAGTCACGCGCGCCGCATAGTAAACGTGCCCACTCCTCAGTGCCCACATACACTATGTCACACACGGCGCGTGGTTTCTGTAAAAACGAAACCCGTGCACGTACGCTCTTCCCAGGCAGACTGCGAGTCGAAAGTGGTAAATGTGCACACTTGCAGCCCACAGTTACTCACAGACATCACGAGTCCCACGGGACCCGCTCAGCCCTCCCCCAATCTGTTAAGCACCGGGACGGGGTCGAGGAGGAGCGATCTGCCCGCTGTGATCAGCGCGCTCCCCACCTCAAATGCCACAGGCGTAACGCCCATGGTGCAGCACACCCAAGCGCCGCCGTTGCCCAGTCAACAGAGCGCACTTCGCATCCAGCCCTTAGCCATTCATGCAGATGCATGGTCAGCGCTTCCAGGGGTTTCGGATTGGGTGCTAGGCATTATAAAGAGAGGTTACTCGCTACAGTTTTTTTGATGCCCTCCGTGCTTTTTAGCGCGCGTCGAAACTATGGTCAAAACAGAAGTAGCACACATACTTCGGGCCGAAATATCAAAACTGTTGAGCAAAGGGGCTGTAGAGCCTGTGTCTCGAGCTCAACGCGAGGGGGGGGCTGTACAGCATATACTTTTTGGTGCCCAAGAAAGACGGGGGTCTCAGGCCCATGCTGGATCTAAGACAGCTGAACAAGGCATTGGTGAAACGCAGTTTCAGAATGCTTATGACCAGGAAGCTCCTCACGCAGATTCGCAGAGGAGACTGGTTCATGGCAATAGATCTGAAGGACGCATATTTTCAAATACAGATAGCGTCCAGTCACAGGCGATATTTGAGATTCGCCTTCGAGGGCCAGGCATACCAGTTTACAGTCCTGCCGTTCGGCTTGTCCGTGGCTCCTCGTACGTTTACGAGGTGCATGGACGCAGCACTCGCTCCTCTCAGACTCAGAGGCGTGCGAGTGCTGAACTATTTGGACGACTGGCTGATTCTGGCTCAATCACGAGCAGAGCTCGTGGAGCACAGGGCCGTTTTACTCGATCACCTCGAGAAACTCGGTCTCAGTGTCAACTGGACGAAGAGTTCGCTGAACCCCAGTCAGACGATACTGTTTTTGGGTATAGCTCTGAACTCATGCTCCATGACGGCGCGGCTGTCACCACAGCGCGCGTTGGGCATTCAGCGCGCAGCGAGTTCTCTCCGCTGCGGCGCGACCATTTTGCTCAGATATTGTCAGAAGATGCTGGGTCTCATGGCCTCAGAATCTCCGGTTCTGCAGCTGGGCCTGCTCCGCATGCGCCCCCTGCAGCTCTGGCTGAAAGCACGGGTATCTGGCCGACTGCGTCTCAAGGTCGATCAGGGCTGAAACCCTGGACAGCAAACGGCTGGTACCAATCAGGTGTAAGCCTGGGCACTTCCTCGAATGTGAAGAGGGTGTCGACGGACGCCTCCACTTCGGTATAGGGAGTGCAGCTCGAGGTCAGACCGTCCTTTGGCCTATGGTCAGAACGGGAAAAGCTCCATCATGTCAACTGTCTGGAAATGCTGGCAGTGGAGAACGCGCTGATGCGCTTTTGTCCCCAAATCAAGGATCACCACGTCTTAGTCCGTTCGGACAACATGTCTGTGGTGTCCTACATAAATCGCCAGGGTGGTCTCGGGTCCTGAAACTTGTATAGGCTAGCGGAACGCCTCCTGGTTTGGGCTCAGCGCAACGTGCGTTCGCTGAGGGCAGTGCATGTGCCTGAGCTACAGAATCTGGGTCCAGACAGGCTGTCCAGAGGCAATGTTCCTACGGGCGAATGGTCTCTACACCCGCAAACAGTCCGGCTGTTGTGGGAGAGATTTGGCAGGGCGGAGGTGGACCTCTTCGCGTCCCACGAAAACGCTCACTGCCCTGCGTTCTTTTCCAAGAATGAAAGCGCGCTGTCACGGGAATGGCCATGCTGCCTGCTTTATGCTTTCCCTCCCGTCTCCCTCCTTCTGCAGGTGATAGAACGGGTGAGAGAAATGAGATGTTCAATACTGCTTGTAGCACCTCTTTGGAAGAACCAACCATGGTTCCCAGATTTGATGCAGTTAGCAGATGTCGCCCCGTGGCCAGTACCGTTGAGGAGGGACCTCCTCTCGCAAGCCAGGGGCTCGATTTGGCACCCTCAACCGGAGTTGTGGTCCCTCCATGTGTGGGCGCTCAACGGTTACCCGCTGATCTCGCAGTGGGAGTGCTGAATACCATCACTCAGGCTAAAGCTCCGTCGACACGACGTCTGTATGCCTCGAAGTGGTCGGTGTTCTCCAGCTGGTGCACAGCTCGAGGATATTCACCCCTTAGTTGTGAGGTGACGGAGGTTCTCTCCTTCCTACAGGAGCTGTTGGATAAGGGCAGAGCCCCATCCACGTTCAAAATTTATGTGGCGGCTATCGCAGCGTTTTCTGAAACAGCGCTCGGTCAGTCAATAGGAAGGAATGATTTGGTCATCCGGTTCCTCAGAGGAGCTAGGAGGCTGAATCCTCCCAGACCTCCGTCAGTCCCTATGTTGGACCTCGCGGCGGTTTTGGAGGCCATGAAGGGTCCCCCTTTTGAGCCTATCCAATCGGTTAGCCTTCAGCATCCGTCGTTCAAGACAGTATTCTTGTTGGCTCTCGCTTCGGTGAAGCGTGTGGGTGATTTGCACGCGCTCTCGGTAAGCCAGTCGTGCTTGGAGTTTGGGCCTAATGACTCAAGGGTCATACTCAAACCTAGGCACGGTTATGTGCCGGAATCCCTCAACACGCCGTTTCGGGCTCAGGTTATTGCCCTGTCTGCCCTGCCGGTGTCAGGAGAGGATAGAGACTTGAGTCTTCTTTGCCCTGTCAGGGTTTTAAGAACTTATGTGTCTCGCTCTGCTGCCTTTCGGCAGACGGAGCAGCTGTTTGTCTCGTTCGGTGGACGTTCCAAGGGAATGGCTTTTTCGAGACAGACTCTATCCAGATGGATAGTTGACGCCATAGCGTTAGCTTACGCTTCCAGGGGCCTTCAGTGCCCGTTGGGCGTCAGAGCACACCCCACAAGAGGCGTCGCCTCGTCGTGGGCGTGGTCTACTGGGACCTCCTTGCAGGATATATGTATGGCGGCAGGTTGGGCCTCGCCGTCTACATTTATCAGGTTCTATAACCTGGAGGTTCCCGCCTTGCAAGCAAGGCTGCTGTCGGTATAGTCGAATCAGGGCCCTGAGGGGTATTCTGAGTTCATGAGCGCTATGCGCTGCCGACTGTTATATGGGCGGTATTGCGTAAGACCCGCATTGCCACATTGGCCAGGCTTTGCCTCGGCTGTGTGATGTCATATTGCCGCATCTACGGATGCTGCTAGATATGGGACGGAGGGCTTTCCCCCTTTTCTGTCCTGGACTCTCTGTGAGTCCCTCAGGTGACGGTGCACTGTAAATCCTGGGCGTTGCTTCAGGTTTATTGGTGTGTGATCCCTGCACGCACGGCGTTTTACATTGGGTTCCCATAGCGTCTTAGCTAAGACGCAGTACGAGAGAGCTCTCGTAAGAGAACGTACTCGGTTACTAAACGTAACCTCGGTTCTCTCTAGAAGAGCGAACGAGTACTGCGTTCTCTGCCGTGCGCACGATTCACTCTGGTTCGCTTCGGCGATGAAAAAAAATCAGGTGAGTCGTTTTAAGATGTTTATATTACCTATTTAGATTTATGGATATGCATTTTCTTTTATTTGTTTTTTCTCTGTTCATTGTTTTATTGCTTGTACAGCACTATGGTCAACTTTGTTGTTTTATTCAGTGCTTTATAAATAAATTTGAATTTGAATTTGAAAAAATTAATGTAAAAACAAAAATACAATGCATGATCAAACATTTAGGTGAGATAAATATAGATTTTTGAAAAATTGGCCCCCTCCATCCCTCAAATGAAAAAAACAACTCTTGACTCTTCCAAGAGTCAACTAAGAGAGGAATTAATTCTCAAAAATGAAATTCAGGCCCTGAATAAATGTCTAAAAATCCAGATTGAACATCACTATAAAAAATTCTACATGACAAAAAGAAGGCATTAAAAAGATCGGTATCGGTGATCGGATCGGCAAATACTGCTTTCTGTGATCGGCCTCAAAAATCCTGATCAGAGCACCCCTATTAATGACCCGGAAGTCTTGCCCATAGGCTTACTTCTGCATTGAAGAAAAAGGTGGATATGTTATATATTTTTATCATAATCATACCACTGAATTTTTTGAGGTATCGGCAGATATCATATCACTGGCTATGAGAATCAATATCAGATCGTATCATGATGACCCCTACTCGATCGTTTACACCCCTACTACACAGTCTTTGTTCCATCTTGAGTCTTGCTGGTAAACATAATAATTTAATTCTAAAACATTTGATTTAATATAATTTTTCTACTTTATCTTCTTTTTGTTATAAAAAAAAAACACTTTCTATTTTTTTATATTCTATCTACTTGTTTTTCTTTGTGTTCATATATGTGTGTGTGTGTGTGTGTGTGTGTTATAAATAACAAACCTTGCTATGTGTACTGCGTTAAGCTAACCAAGACTTGTCATTGCACTTACATACTGTTACATACTGTTGTCTCGCTAATTTAGACTGCTTCTATTGTCCTCATTTGTAAGTCACTTTGTATAAAAGAGTCTGCTAAATTACTAAATGTAAATGTACATAAACTGCTGTCATGTCATGCATTCGTTTGTTATTTTTGTCACCATCTTGTGGCAGTTTGGTGTGGCGGCAGGGAACGTTGATAATTATTATAATTATTTTCTAAGTGGTCGATTTAGACCCTGTGATTCTTGGGTTAGAGGTTAACCAGGAAATAATCGCAGTGTTCCAGATTTTCATCTAGGACAGAATAACTGCAGTAACCAGTGGATGTTAATTAGAACAATTCTTTGTTTTTACTTTTGTGACTGATAGAGAGTGTTAGCTGTCAAAAAACAGAAATTGTCCTGTTGGCTTGTGGAAGTCATTTTGCTTCGATATTATATATATAATTTTTTTTTACCCATGTACAGTTTCTATAGAATTAGCCTATATCTAATTTGAAACAACCACAATGCACGTGGTGACACTGATTAATTTCACATCACCTTTATCTCTGTCTGTGTTCACTTTTACAGTATCGAAAGGAGCCGAAACTGTCTTCAAAGCTTTTGTGTTTCACAGAGGAAAGAAAGCTATATGAGTTTGGATCGACATGAGGGGTATGACAAATTTTTCATTATTTAGGGTGATGAAACGGAGCTGCTCATGTGTGAGCAAATAGATAGCCTTATTCCGATGCATGCAATAACTATCCATTATGACATGTAGGCATTTTTATATTCAATTAGCCTTCAAAAAATTCTTATGCATTGCAATCCTTTAATTTTTAATATTTGGCATGTTTGTGTTCTGCTGTGTTTCCCTGTGTTTAATAAGCAGCGTGTACGCGCATTGCAGACCCGCCTATACTAACACGCTCTTTAAATAAAGAAAAAACATTGCACCAGACTTTAGACCAGGTTTGAGTTGGTCTATGGCGCAGTCTATTTTCAGCTCATTGCGCCGGGTGTATGATAGGGCCCCATTCTTCAAGTATGAAATCCATTTACTATGAAATATGTGTGCTTTATTAGCTTCTAGCAACACAAGATTGACCTCACGCCTTGTTGCATTGCCAGATAAGTTGCTGTGCAATTAATAAATGAATGAAAATATGTGTGCAGGCTAAGTGTTCGCATATGCAATTGTATAATTGCATTTAGTATGTTGCTGGCCTAAATAATGGCAATGATAAATAATGGAAAGAACACCACAGTGTTGGTCTTTGTGTATGTGTGTTGGCTGACCTTCTGCCACATGTAGGCCTCTTTAAGAGTGATAATCTCATGTTCTCTGTGCTCTCCCTGCACAGCACACAGCACACAAATGATCCGCTGGTCGTGTTTACAGTAGAGCGAACCCTCTTGACCATGCTCCTTACATTTTAGCCTTTCCACTGTCACAGTGTCTCTTTTAGCTGGTTTATGCTCATCATTATTGCTGGCCTCCGCCCCCTCTGATGCGTTTTCAGACCCCTGGCAGTCTTTCAATGGCCCACTCTCTGCTTGAGGGTCTGGGGAGCTGTACGGCTGGAGTTGGTGACCAGTGCTTTGTGAATGTTTGTCTGCATGGCTGGTGCAGAAGGCAAAGCAACAGAGTGTGCACATCCAGGCAGCTGACTGAGGCTCATCTGGTTCACACGCATCACATGTGCCATCCATCTGAGGCAAATCGTCCTCATTCAAGCAGCTGTTCCAGCATCCTTCAGATGCATCCATGGCGATGGAAGACGAGGATATTAGTGCGTGTCTGGGTTGGAGCCTAAAACTGACAAAGAAATGCAATAAAATGAGTTGGAGAAACAGAAATGAGTGAATGGTGCTATATTTCTGTGCTACAATCTTTCTGTGGCAGAGCTTCAGTGGGTGTCCATTGAACGTGTGTTCTGCACATGTATGAGAGGAATTAACTGTCTATATCAGCAGCTATATATTAGTACATATTCATCATTCAAAAGGAAAAACCGAAACAAAGATATAGGAGATAAACGCAGACATATATACAAAACATAAACAAAGCAGCACTTGCTTAGGCTTTGGATATCAGTAATGTTGCTAACTTTAATAATTTTAAGAGGCTCATGTTGTTATGAAATCATTTGCATTTCATAAAGATTGGGACAGATCACATAACATTTAAAAAGCCTTCTTTCTGTACCGCTGTATTTGCTAAACTGAACATCCAATCAAAGTTCTCAGACTTACCGATGGTCCCGACGCCAATTAAACTGCCGCCAATGTAGAACACACCAAACAAACTATAGCCCGACCGTCGGCTTGGTGAGTCATTTTTTTTGCTAAACTAAATATGCTAAGATAAATTTTGGTCCACCTTTTCTTTTTGCAGCTGTTTGATATGGACTTCTACTTATACACACAAGTGAGTGCTTAGCTTTATTTTCAGTTCAGAACCTCCCAAAGTTATGTACAGCAGTACAGAGTTTTTTTTACTGCAAACAAGACCATTCATTAATTGCCCTGTCTTGAAGAAAAAACTAAACATAACATGGTCTTTTAAAACAGCTAACTATCACTTTTTAAACAGAGTAAAACCTTTAGAAAATAATTGATATAATTTCTGAATTATTTTATTAACTAATATATATATATATAAATAAATATAAAATAGCTGAGGACAACAACTCAAAAATACACTTACAGAACATTACAGTTCATTCAACATACTACAATTCTACTCAAATACAGACATTTACATTTTTATATTCTTTTTTTATCTCCATTATTCCTTGCAACAGTTGCACAGTAGGGACTAAATATTGTAAGTATGCATTATTGCATGACTATTAATTCACTTTCAGTTAACAAAATTATTTAACCCGATTGTTTATATGCATCACTTAACATATATTACATTAAATAGTGTGCCTGCATTTATGCATTCATGTAGCATGTTAACATTGTATTAATGGTTTCTGAAAATTGTAAGCAAATGAAAATTAAAGTCAACAAATTCTTCATAAACCCTTGTTCTTGTTTTATTAATAGCCTTTAAAATTACTAAGCTTATATGTTACTAAACTTACACTAAGCTTATGTGTGGAACTTCATTTCAAGATATTGCATTAATACTTTACTGATATCTTGTTCTACTGCAAAGAAGTAAATAAATCTCATATTTTCGATTCATCAAACGATCCTGGAAAAAAATATATTGCAGTTTGCCTCAAAACTAATAATCAGCTAAATGTCTTCAGTATGGATAAGTTATGTTTCTTAAGTTAATTTAGAATATCTGAATTATTTTTGAAGGATCATATGACAATGCAGAGTGAAGTAATGGCTGCTGAGAATTAATATTTAACCTTAACATTAATCAACACACACGCAAGAAAATTATTTACATTTCACAATAGTGTTTTACTGTGTTTGCAGCCTTGTTTAACAGAAAAAAACTTAAAAACTTGTCTGATCTGAATCATTCAACAATCTTCTGATTACTAGCTTAGATACTAACACAATACGTTTTCTCCTCATAAAGTTTATCTTATTTCACAGCATAAGAAATAATGCTAATGTCGTAACGTTACATATATTTTTTTCTCCTTTTATGTTCCTCTCTCCTCAGTCTTACCTTCTCTGTTTCCTTTGTCTCTTTGTGAACACGTATGATCATACGTGCTGTTGCTGCTTTTTTCTTTTCCTCTTCTCTTTCTTTATTTTTATTTCTGTTGTCACGGAGCTGTAATGTTGCAGTACTACGCACATTCACATTCAGCAGCCTGCACTTCCTTGTTTTGCTTTGTTTTGTTTTTCAATACTTCCTGTTCCTCCACACAATATAAATGACAGACTAGTTACAGCAGACAAAGAACAGACTAAATAAGAAGTTTAGAGCCCACAGAGAGATATTAAGAGCTGATAATATTTTTTAGTTATTTAATTATTGATGGTTTCTCTTTCTTTATCTCTAGTCTATTGAGGACTACCGGGAGTAGGCGGAGCGTTCTTCTTCTCTTTCTTTTTGAGGTTTTATTGGCGGTTGACAAACAACAAAATGTTGTATTACCGCTACCAACTGGTATGGAGTGTGGACTCAATTAACTTTTTGTAAAATGTTTATTTTTGTTACATTTTGCAACCTTCTTTCAGTCTTGTATGTCTGACAGTATAGCAAAACATGTTCCATTGTTTTTCTTGCCCACAAAATTCACTCCTTCCTGTATCATTTTTATCCATGTTATACAGTTTAGTCTTGTATGTCCAACTCTCATGCTTGATATCTCATCTCTCCTGCCTTATCTGCTATTTCATTTCCTTGGATACCAATATGTGCGGGTACCACTGATCTATAATATAGAACTGGATTGCTCATGACGTACGTCATGAAAGTGAAGCCACCGCAACACCATATTGGTAATCTCTAGTGTGCGTAAACGTTCTATTGAATAAATAGGAAATTGTATGATTTTAATGAGAAACATCACCCTAACAAGTCAGCATTTATAAATCTGAAGTATCTCTGTACATTCTTACAAAGCAAACACCCTGGACATGTAAACGGTTATTTTTTAAAATGTCGGGAATTTCCCCTACTTATTCAAAAGCTATGTTCATAACAGTAGCGAAGATCATGAACATGATAAACATCGGACATGATCTCAACATATATAACAAACGACAAAGTGCTCATTCTGAAATCTGAAGAAAGATTTATGCTTTGTAAACCTTTATTTGCCTTGTACAGTTATTCATTGTTTTTATATTTTAGTTATAGTGTTTTTATTTGTACAGTATCTAATTGCAAATACTGCAACAATGATTTTGTTAACAGAATTAATTTTTAAACAGGTAATGATTTAAACGGTGGTTAAATTAATTATTCATTTATTATACAACATTTATATGGAATCAGTAATAAACACATTTGCGCGATTTTGGAAAGTTTGAAATAGATGTTGCTCAATCAGGAGAGCAAAAATATACACATAATTTATTCAGAGAAATTTGCTTTAAATCAGGTGATTTTAGGTCAGCTGCTTGAATGTGACTCAATGGTGCTCTGCTGGTAGGGATTAATAAAATGACAGATCGAACACTTCCCGTGGCTTCACTGTCTATTGGTAGTTTAGAATTTGATGAGCGATCCAGTCATATATAGATCAGTGACGGGTACCCATAAAAATACCACTGTATTTACCATCATTTGAATTCTGTATAATGTTTGATTTATTTTAAAATGTCTGGTCTACTTTCCAAGTGACTGTATTTTAAACTAGCCAATGATGAACTTGAATCTGAACAAATAACTGTTTTCAAAGGTCTTATCTCCTCTATCCACTGTATTGATAACAATAGTGCAATAATTACCCCTGTATGAACAGATAACTCATCACTGATCCTTTTCCTTATTGATAAATTTAATTCTGGATCAGTAAACGCTACTTCTATCTTATTGTCTAAACTCTTTGATGCATCTGTGTAGATCTGAACATAGCTGTGGTGCTCATTACATAAATTACATACCTTATCCTTATTTTTTTATTTTCTAACAATGTTATTATTCACTGTAGCATCTGTAAGTAAACAAGGTTGGGCAGTTTGACTGACATTTAACTGATTAACTTTTTAGTTTGTTGCTTTCTGTATGTTTGTCCAAAGCTTTTTGTTTCCCTCCTTTCTTTTTCCTAACAGGGCTGTAAAGTATCTAGTGTTGGATGCTCTTGGCTATGGCCTTGTAAATTAACCCAATAATTCACTGATAACTGAATTATTTCTATTTTTAATATACTTCTATAAAAATTTCTCCCATTTCTACTTTAATTGGTAGTTTTTATAACTCCTGTACATAGTATTAATACCTGATGCTGTATACTGTCTCACTTCGATACGTTTCTGCTGATGATCCATACTCCACAGAGGCATTTATAGCATCTCTGTCGGAAGAGTTATTAGATCTCTGCACAAAAGAAAAGCTTCTTAAGATTGCTAAACATTATGATATTGATGTCGGCAGTAACATGCTTAAAGAACGATATAAAACTATTTTGAGAAGAAACTTAATAGAAAGGAAGATTTTGGCAGAGAAATTGTCTATTTCACTACTTTTACTTTTCATGTCGGCTTCAAATTTAACATTCAATCAACAAAGAGTTGCTTGCGACACAAACTGAGCATGAAAGGTTTAAAGTGAAGGCCGAAGTAGATAGAGATTTAGTGGTGGCAAAAACATGACAGGAGTCAGTAGAGGCTAGGTTGGGTTTTGAGCATGACCTTGAAATGAAAAGAGATGGTGCTGCAGCTGGGATAGGTATGTTTTCACAGTCAACTTTTTTAGGACACAATAATTCTAGCTTTGATGTTGTAGGCAATTTAGGACTGGTGCCGACATTTTGCGGAAAAGGTCCTAATTCTTTTTTGTACTTTTTGAATGCATTGCTGATGCATGTAATTGGCCTGATGCAGCCCACGTATTGATGCTTCAGACTGTATTAATAGGTAAAGCACAGGAAGCGTATTCATCTTTAGCTCAGCTGGTAGAGTGGAGCTAGGTAGGTGCAGTGTGCAGTGATCCAGAATCCATCTTATATCTTTGCAATCCCTTAGTTAAATTTGATAGTGTACTAAGTTTTGAATCAAACTCTACTTGGGCAGCTTCTCCTTTGTCAATTTGCGGATTACATTACTATTGATAGGTCTTTTTGCTGCAAACAAACTCAAGAGGCCTTTGGGCCATCAGGCCTCAACAGGACTAAGAGCATAAATACATTCTAGCATCGCCGTCCTGCATCATACACTATTGGGAAATTGGGGTAAGGACAGTATTAGTGTTAGACCATCATTGGGGTACATCGTGGTAAGAATATCATGCCTCCCAAAAAAAATACGTCATCATGTGAGGATGAATCTGCTGCTACCATGGCCATGGTCACACAATTGTTGGAGCAGCAAAAAGAATTCTACAAGGAAATGCTAAACCTGCAGCAAGAGAACTTCAAAGGTTTCATTCAAGTGATGATTGATGGAACTAATAAGAGGCTGGATGGCGTTATGAAAGATGTCCAGGAGCTGAAGACAAGTTTGGAGTTCACACAAATCAAAATGGAGGAGGAGATGTCAGGGCATAAGGAAATTGTAACTAAAATAAAATCCTTTGAAAGCGATATTATGAAGTCAAAACAGAACATTGATGAATTGCTTACAAAGTTGGATTACATTGATAATCAACATAAAAGCAAAAATATCATCATTGATGGGATACCTGATGTTGGAGGAGAAAAATGGAATGAATTGGAGCTTAAAGTTCAACAAATTTTCTCTAGTAATTTAGACCTCGATTGTACTAAGATTGAGATGGAGCGGGTACAGAGGATTGGTCAGTACCAAGAAGGGGGAAGGCCAAGAAAAATCATGGTGAATTTGCTGCGGTTAAAAGACAAACAACATATCCTCTCTTCTGTTAAAAAGCTGAAGGGGACCAACATCTACATAAATGAGGATTTCTCTGGGGCAGTGCAACAGAAAAGAAAAGAACTCTGGCCAAAGCTGAAGGCTGCGAGGGAAAGGGGTGAAAGAGCATGGCTGAGGTATGACAAGTTAGTCATTGGGCCAAAAGATGGACATACAGACAATTTATAAATTAAAGGACATTTTAGAACTTGAAGCATGTTATTTTACATTATCTGTACATTTTGACATCCTTAGCTATGAATATAGGCAGAAATAAAATCCAATCAACTTTGCTAAAGTTTTCTAAAAAGGGTCTAGTCCTGGCCCACTTAAACATATGTAGCCTCAGAAACAAAGTTGAAGAAATAACTACACTTTGTCAATCGGAGAATATTCATATCTAAGCAGTGACAGAAACCCATTTGGATGACAGTTTTGATAACTCTGTTGTTGCAGTTGATGGCTATAACCTGTACAGAAGAGACTGGGATAAACATGGTGGAGGTGTAGCATTATACATTAAAGATAATATTGTAGTCATGCAAAGAAATGATATAATGTGTGTTGATGTTGAAATATTATGGATACAGATACACATCCCTCACTCTAAGCATTTTTTAGTTGGATGCTGTTATCGTCCCCCAAGCGCTCATGTAAGTTACTTAGACAAAATATGTGAAATTGTAGATAGAGTGTTTGATGAAAGTAAAGACACTTTTCTGTTAGGGGATTTTAACATAGATTGGTTCTCTAAAGTTTGTCCATTACGCAAAAAACTGTCCTTAATGGCCAGTCTCTGTAATTTCACCCAGCTTGTTATTCAGCCCACTAGAATCGCTGTAGGTATTGATGGCAGGAATACATCTACATGCATTGATCTGATATTCACTAATATAAAACTTAAAGCATATGGTTTTTCACACTCAGCACTAACTTGGGTGCATAGTTATCTTTCCAATAGGACGCAACAGGTTTATTTCATTGGTAGTCTTTCCAACTGCTTAACAACATCATGCGGTATAGCACAAGGAAGCTGCCTGGGTCCACTTTTATTCTCAATATTTATAAATGATTTTCCACATGTTTTTAGAAAGGCTAGTGTGGTTATGTATGCTGATGATGCAACTTTGTTCACTGCAGCATCAACATTACCTGAACTCAATGAGAATCTCCAGCATGAGCTAAACACAGTAGTGGACTGGGTGAAAAAGAATAAATTGGTACTAAAAATTTCCAAAACTAAATGTATGATATTTTGCAATAGATACATGTTACCAAGTATCACCCCACTTAATCTGCATATAGAGAGCAATGTGGTCGAGCAGGTTATTAGATTCAAACTGCTGGGTGTTAGACTAGATAATTTATTATCGTGGTCAGACCAGATTGACCACATTGTCAGTAAGATGGGTAGGGGTATCGCAATGTCCAGAAAATGCTCTGTATATTGTCCAACTGCTACATTGAAAAATGTCGTCCAAAGTCTTGTTCTGTCTCACTTATATTACTGTCCAGTAGTTTGGAGTAGTGCGGCCCAAAAACATCTAAGAAAACTTCAAATTGCACAGAATAGAGCAGCCAGAGTAGTTCTGCACTGTTCTTTTCGCGCTAGTGTGCGTGAGATGCATATTAACTTATCTTGGTTAACAGTAGAGGCAAAAGTAAAATATAATCTTTTGTTGCTTATGCACAAGGTCATGGCTAATGAAGCATATAACTTTATAAAAGAAAAAATATTGTTTAGTGGATATGGTCATGAGCATGTGACACGCTCAGTCAGCAACAAGATAATGATTACTCCCAGTCCAAGATGTAATTTTATGAAGAAAACTATTGCATACAGAGGGGCTGTAGAGTGGAACTCACTTCCATCCAGCGTCAGGGAACTCAAAAGTACATTTTCTTTTAAGAAAACAATAAAACAGAGATTACAGGTGTGAAAGTATTATTTATTTGTATTTTTGCATGTTTTGTTTTAAATTGTTTGAATTGCATGTTGAATAGATGTTGCTTTTTGGATAACTGCATAATTTGTACTTCTTTCAAATGTGTGTCATGGTAGCTAATATATCGTATAGTTTTTATAGATTTTATTGATGTATTGATTAATTGAATTTTGTATTTTTGTATTGTGATTTCAGTGGACCCCAGGAAGACTAGCGACCACCATAGTGGGAGCTAATGGGGATCCAAATAAAACAATAAATAAAACAATAAAACAATCTTTAACTATGGAGGATAGTCAGGATTATGCAAAAGTAAAGGCAGTAGTATTAAAAGCCTGTGAACGTGTCCCAGAATTTTATAGGCAGCAATTTAGAACATGGAAGAAAAGTGAAAAACTTGTCATCTTGAGTTTGAGCATGACTTACAAATGCATTTTTCTCGTTGGTCTTGGAGTTTGAGAAAATTTTGAGAAAATGTATAAAAGGTTTGAACTTAGAATGTTCTGGGTTTATTCCGACTCCACTGACTTCGACTTCAAATCAATAATAAAAAAGGGGATAAATAATAAATGCCAATGTTATTGGGATAATGCACAAAAGTGTAGGCATCTACATTTATTACAGCCATTGGTAGGAAGAGGAAGAAATTAAAGCGGGAGAAGGAAGGAAGAATATGCTAAATAGCTGCAAGTGTGCACAACAATATGAATATTAATATCTCCAATAAAAATCATAGATGGACAGAGACAATTAACAGACCCAGATTCAGTGGTTTTGCTTTATTCAAGACATGCTTTTGCTACATTGCTTAAATAGTTTTCAGCATTATATAGGCTGATCCTAGATGTGGTATCACTTTTACATTTACATTAATTTGAATATGAAATTTACACAATGATACATTTAAAATGTTTGGTTCTTCAAGCACAATTGCAGCTGAATATGAGTTTTAATTTTGTTGATACTTCCGTACTATGATTTTCTTAGGCCTTAGGAAAGCTTAGGCCTTTTTCAAATTTCTGTCATGCATGATTAATGTTCTTGAAATGGTATACAAAAACATACACATCAGCCAATGTGGTTTGTGTTGGTAACAAATAAATATAGCAAAAATTGCACAAAAAAATTATTTTCCCATTTTATTTCAGAGAGACTCTCAGACAAAGCTTTCCTCCATGTTGGAGCACAACAAGAAAGAGTCCACGAGTCTGGGCTTAATCAGCTGTTGATGGTCACTGGGCCCAATACTGTCTGGACATTCAGCCGCAAGCCTCCTCAAAGCAGCCTGTCAATGATACAGATGATATAATAATTTATGTACAACACATATTCTACAAATGTACTCAAAAATAAAGTGCACTATTTTCTTCAGATTTTATGGTCTTATGATTATGCTGATATTTTGGGATCAACTAAGAAAGTCCACTGACATTTTAATCTTTAAGAATAATCTTACAGAAGTTAGTTTGAACCTTATTTTTATGTACACTGTCACAGTTTACATAAAATTATAGATTTTAAGATCAGGTAATTGACTTAATTGTCTGCCTAACTATATGTTAGGTTTCACAACAGCTAACTAATGACACTATAAATGCTGGTATTTTCAAGCATATTTGTATATTTATATAGCAAAAGAGAACAGACAATTCTGCTAATTATTAATATTAGTACATATAACACAGTTTTATGCTTAATGTATTTAAAATCTATAGTTACCAGACAGGCCACAAGCACTGAATCACTGTTGTTCCTTTCCCCTGGTGACCGACACAACTCAATGAGACGAGGAACAGCTGAGGAAAAATTAAAAGGCTCAATTATTTAAATCTACATTATTGCATAAGGTCTAACTGAAACCTAAATATCATGTCACAGCTTTAAATATTCTGTTCATTTTAAATATATACATAAAAAAACTTTATGTTATCTAGTATTCACAGTATTTTATTCATGCATGTGGTTCCTCTGCAAGGACGTCTGAGTGAACTTCAGGCATCTAAGTGATAAATACTAAAGGTTTTCCTGAGATATGCTTGTGCAGCATTTGCAGTGCAGTGCACATCCCTTTTTGGGCTAAATATTAGCTGTGTGAAAATAGTCAGATATAGTTGTTTTGAGCTGCATTGTAGAGCCTGTTATGTTGTCATGTACCCTTGAGCTGTATGGCTGTCTGGGCAACCAGCGGGTCTCTGCTGAGACGAGCCAGTGTGACAGCAGCTTTCTGTTGAACTCGCTCACATGCTGCACTCTCAGACGGACTGGAAGATGATGGCTTCTCATTCAGCAACACCAACAGCTGCTCAACACCTACATTAAGCATCCACAACACTCAGACATTATAGGCCACATTGAAAAGTTGCATTTACATTGCAATCAAGATACAAAAATATTTGATTTAAATGTTTTGCCTACAAATAGTGAATTTGTGGCTGTTGTGCTTGCATACCCTTCTCCTCTAGAACATCTGCAGTGCACTGCTCCAGAACAGACATATTTGCAAGAATTGTTACAACCTACGAGGAACAAAGCATTGTGCCATTACTGTGATTCTGGGGAAACAAATACTGCAATATTAAAAAACAAACAAACTAAAAAGTTAAAGGGATTGTTATCCCCAAGATCCCAAGATTTGTCATCATTTACTCCACATCATGTCAAGATTTTCTTCTGTACAACAGAAAAGAAGATTCATGAAAATAAATAACTGCCTAGACCCAACTGACATGGTATAGTCATGGAACAGACTCAAACAGAAACACTGAGACATTTAAAAATATTTTCTTTTATTTTCCACAAAATAAACAATTGGATATATGTTGGGAACAACTTGAGGATGAGTAAATAATGAGATTTTTGGGGGGTGAACTATCCCTTTAATTTAAGAACTGCCCCAAACGATCAGAAAGGTAATGTCCCACTACATTCTGGTGCACAGAATAACAAAGAAATAATAGAGATTTTGGTGTGGGTTCATTGACTTGCAATCATCCAAAGCATATTGGGTTTGTGAGGACACTGGTGCAACTGTGGTCCTGCTTCTCCATTACCATGTTAATAGATTGTTTGTTTAATGTGTTTTAATATGTTTTTATGATCTTGATTGTTTTATTGGATGTAGTCTTTGTGGTGACTCCGTTGACTTTTGACCAGCCAGGACTTGACATATTTGTTTTTTGGATTACAACTGCAGCTAAGATGTGGCCTTGCTGGTTTCTACTTGCTTCTGTTCTGGTATTATATGGAGTTTATGGCAAGATTTATCTCAATTATCTGGTCTTCAGCACGTCAAAATACTTCTCTACTGAACTCATTCCATTTGAACACTCTTTGCCTCCTGGCTTTTGTAAACGTTGCGATCATTAAATTTCCTTTGCTGGCCCAAATATATTTATCCGGCTCTTGCCAGAATTAGCATGTAATCAATGCTGGTATAAACACAGTCTGGTCTAAACGTTGTAGGATCGTCGCCACTCATCCTTGCATGGTTTTACTAATCTCTCCTATCTTCAGAGAGATTCTACTGTATCCAGTTGTTGTGTCTGCCTAGATACAATCATGTTTGTGCATCTGAACACTCGGTTTATAAACTATACAGTGGCTTCAATTTGTGATGTTGTGGACAAAGAACATCTCAATTACATATGTAACAAAGACGTCATGTTGGATGAATTGACGAATTGTGATCTTGCTTAGAGAGACCAATCTATTTAGAGTGTAAACTAAATGAGCCAGTGCATGTTGGCAGGTGATAATTACCAAAGTGCTGTAGCATTTGGACCAATCAGACACACAACTATTTGTTACAGTATATTTAACAAATAATACATAACGCCCCCTCATCTAACCAAAGGGTCTATGGACCCTTCCCCTGAAATGCAACTAAGATGCCAACAGGCCTTTGGTTCCATGGTAATCAATGAGACACTATCTGCAACAATTTATTTCCCCTTAGGAGAGACACATAATTTGATTAAATTAGATTAGATTAGATTATTAGATTAGATCTTCTTTAATAAATTCATAATAAAACCTCACTTTGAATGAACACACATATCGTTCAGATCATTGTGTATATTCGTGCTGTTCTTGTATATTGTTTGTTGTCTGTTGAATTTGACTGTTTTATGCAGGCCACAGCCATATCACCCTGCAGCCCAAGACTGGTTTCCCACTAAAGCAAAGCAGGGCTGAGCCTGGTCAGTACCTGGATGGAAGACCTCCTGGGAAAACTAGTGCCAACGAAATTACCCGGAACATTAGACTGAGCCCAAACGGCAGAACTGTGCTTATATGCTTATATGGAAGAAAGCATCTTTCAGCTCGACCTATGTGAACCAGTCGTTCTGTTTTATGGCACGGGCGAGCGAGCCATGAGTCAGCATTCTGAAATTGTATTTCCTCAAATGTTTGTTCAACACACGAAGGTCCAAAATAGGGCGGAGAGCGCCGTCCTTTTTTGGGACCAGAAAACAATGAGAATAAAATCCCTGATTCATCAGACTGGGGGGCACCACCTGAATCGCTCCCTTGTTTAGGAGGGAGGATATTTCCTCTTTCAGAATGTGTGAGGCGTTCTCTTCCGTGTGTGAAGAGAGAACGCCGTTGAAATGCAGGGGTTTCATTGCAAACTGCAGTCTGTATCCCTGCATTATAGTACGCATCACCCACTCGTGAGCCGAAACAGTTTGCCAAGCCCATTCGTGACTCGCGAGTGTTCCCACCCGAGCTGCAGCGGAGCTGTGTAAGTCCAGCTGGTTTATTTGTGATGCCATGGCGCCATCTAGTGGACACACCAGGGGCAACATGCAGGGGTTCAGACAGATTTCCTCTCTCCACAGGGAGATGGACTGTCTCTGCGGAGAGAGATCCTCTCTCTGTAACGAATTCATTTGATTGTTTTTTTTTGTGTGTTTTGTGTTGGGGAAACACTGGGGCCGAAGCCTTTTTTTGGTTGGGTGAGGGGAACAGAGTGTATGCGGTGTGGAGACACTGCTTTTGCACTTTTCCTCACAACAGACCCCCTTAACGTGAGGGGGGAACACACAACGTTCATTAAACACATGGGCTGGGCAGCCTCGAACGGAGAGGAACCGATCCATCCGCGGCAGACCCTGCGTATTTTGAACGGGGGGTCCTGGGACAGGAAGAGAGTCCGAAGGGCTCTTGGCCCGTGATCGCTGACTCGATGCCCCCATCAACCGAACATCAGGCAGGCCGCTTACGTTTCGAGTCGATGGGGGTAGGGTTAGATGGTCTTCCAGCCACGGCCGCCGCAGGAGTCGATTTTCCCCAGTGCTTAGCAGGTGGTGGGTTATTCTGCCGTGGAGGGGGTTTGTTGCGGGGCCTTTCCTTGCCCTTGTGGAAGTGTCGTCCCAGGGCAAACGTGCAGGGGGTGCCTGGCAGGGGCCGCCTTCCTAGGAAGACATAACTTGAAGGCCTCGTCCTCCTTTCTTTTTGTCGTCACACCGTTGTTGCATCAATGCAACGGCGGTGCCGAAGAGAGCCCGGCCGGGCTCCACCAACGCGCCCGCGATGCGCCGCTTCTCACTGTCAGGAAGGCCTGACAGGTTAAGCTAGAGCGCGCGCTCTCCCACTACAGAAAGCGCCATAGAGCGCCCGCAGGCTTGGACGGCCTGCCGAGCGTTACGAAGGACGAGGTCGTTCACCATGAGGATCGCCTTCCACAAGGGTAGAGAAGGAGTTCGCTTTTTTAGCTGTTGCCCTAATTAAAAGCCGAGCTCGGCGCACTGGGTCACTGCAAATTTAAGACGGCGTCGTAAAAGCTTTTTGGGCAGCATAAGGCAATGACTGCAATTTTCCGGGTTCTCCAAGGCTTCTTGAGCGTGTTTAAGGCCCAAGCAAACCACGGAGAACAGGTGAAGGTCCTTAGCAGCAATGAGCGCTCCACACGCGGCCGGCAGGCCCGTGATAGGCTATTCCCCGGAGAAGAGGTAGGTTTAGAAAGCGACATACCGGAGAAGAAATCTGAAAAATCAGACTTGGTGCAATTGGATGCTTCTGCAGAGGTCAGGTACGGATGCCCTTCCCATTGGTGGATCTCGAACACGAGATGATGAAAGAGAACTTCAGTCAGCTCGCCTTGGCTACTGCTATTTTCCTCACTGTACATTTACAATAAAACTAAATATGATATCAAATACCACTGCCTCCTTTTGTTTTCATTTAAACATAATAACAGCTGCAGAAATGTACTTAGTTCAGGAATATGTTATATGTTATATATACAGCCATTACAATGAAACAAAATATTATATAAATTTGCCTTTTTTATTTTCATTTTAACATATAGATAAATTGAATACAGACCAAAGATAACCTGTTCGATTTACCCAAAACAAATTATATCTTATGTTTAACCACTAAAGAGACATCAGAGCCAGCGGCACATATCAGAAGGTCTAGCCAAGTTGAGAGAGCTCTAGGCGGATACATGAGGACTGAGCTCCCGCTGATCGTGTGGAGCTCACCATCTCCGAGATCGGCGAAAGTTTTTTTTAAATAGACGCTGTCTTTTTAAATAAACCACAGATTTGAATTTTAAACAATTAAATTCTCGCCTGAAATACTTTTAAAATTACATTTCATGACACAATAACAGTAATATTTTGAAAATGATCCGAATAAATGGTGGTTGAACTCAACCAATGCTGCGCGAACTCAACCAATCAGGATGTTTAGCACCCAAGTCACGCCCCCGAAAGTTCTGGAACTTTGAAAAAGTACTACCTCGCCAGCAGGGACTTTCTGAGGGGCATTTTTTTTTTACCTGGAACTTTATTTAGTTCCTGCTTCCTGCAGTGGAAACACACCGAGTACCAGGCCAAAGTCCCTAGTTCCTTGGGTTAAAACTGAGGTCCTGACTCTCATCTGCCTCATCTGTCTGTCCTTACCCCCAGGGAATAGAGCGCAGTCTTGTGGGTACCCCCCAGACTGCGAGGGGTGATGGGGGTATGTGACGAGTGGGGCGGGGCCGACAGCCATGAGAACGGAGCGAGGCCGGTGGAGTGATTGGGAAATGAGCGACACCAGCTCCACTCACCGGTCTTGAGCCCCATGGAGGAGATCGGAAGGATACAAAAGAGCAGCGACAACAGTGATGTATGAGAGAGGACCAGGCCTGGGCTTTATTTTGTATTTGATTTTGTTTGTTCGCGGCAGTCGTCCGCGAGTGGCTGTCGTGCTGTTTTGTGCTTATTTTGTTATTAAAGTTTTCATTTAAATGTCCGCTGGTTCCCGCCTCCTTCTTCCTGTGATGATGACGTTTTTAATGTGTTACAGCCCCCTTTTTGCCTTTGTCAATCATGGTCTCCTAATAATCCCCAACCATTTAATTGGCTCTGACTCTCTCCTCTCCACCTGTAGCTGGTGTGTGTTGAGCACACTGGCGCCGTTGTCCTGTGGCTGCTGTCGCATCATCCAAGTGGATGCTGCACACTGGTGGTTTTTGAGGAGAGACCCCCCACATGATTGTAAAGCGCATTCGGAGTACAACAATACAAAATAAAGTTTATATAAACACATCATTAATTAATTAATTCATGCTTATGATAGCTCACTGGTTAATATCACCTCATTTATACCAAGTTTGGTCTCTATCAAATAGTCTTCTGATTATTTAAACGAGAGTGTATATTATAGGTTGATATATATGCAACTTCTATATCATAACTTCTGGAATGAACCTCTCATCACCTTTATTTATATAGCGCTTTAAACAAAACAGATTGTGTCAAAGCAACTGAACAACATTAATAAGGAAAACATTGTCAATAATGCAAAATGACAGTTAAAGGCAGTTCTTCATTGAATTCAGTGATGTCATAATTTAGCTCAGTTCAGTTTAAATATTATCTGTGCAATCATTTGCAGTGAAGTGAATGATATCACTGTAAATGAAGTATCCCCAACTGAGCAAGCCGGAGGGGACAGCGGCAAGGAACCAAAACTCCATCAGTGACAGAATGGAAAAAAAAAACCTAAGAAGAAACCAGGCTCAGTCGGTGGGCCAGTTCTCCTCTGGCCAGACAAAACCAGCAGTTCAATTCCAGGCTGCAGCAAAGTTAGATTGTGCAAAAGAATCATCTGTTTCCTGTGGTCTTGTCCCGGTGGTCGTCTGAGACAAGGTCTTTACAGGGAATCTGTATCTAGGGCTCATTTAGTTGTCCTGGTCTCCACTGTCTTTCGGGGCTGTAGAGGTCCTCTCCAGGTGCTGATCCACCATCTGGTTTGGATCCGTGTGACTGAAGTGACCATCTGATCTGGATACAGACTTGATCTGGTGGCTATGTGACCTCAGAATAAGAGAAAAACAAACTAATATTAGCATAGATGCCATTCTTCTAATAATGTAGCAAGAACATTGGGTGTATCGGGAGTTCCGGTTCCGGTTTACCTAATTAATGTAGCCTAAAAATCATTTAACGGATTTGGATATTAGGGGTGTGTTAGTGTGTTATGTGTGAGCCAGATTAAAGAGGTGGGTATTTCAATCTAGATTTAAACTGACAGAGTGTGTTTGCCTCCTGAACAATGTTAGGTAGGTTATTCCAGAGTTTGGGCGCTAAATAGGAAAGAATCTGCCACCCGCAGTTGATTTTGATATTCTAGGTATTATCAAATTAGCAGAGTTTTGAGAACGCAGAGGACGTGGAAGACTATAATGTAACAAGAGCTTGTTCAACTACTAAGTTACTAAACCATTCAGGGATTTATGAGTAATAAACAAGATTTCAAAATCTATGCAATGTTTAATAAGTAAACAGTTTTCACGGCAAAAAGGGGCAGAAGCAAATGCAAGTTCAATAAGTTTAATAAAATAAGATAACACAGAACATCAGAGAGTAAACAAGGTCACATGATGAATACAGGGTAGAACTCCGGTAGCCAGGGATCAGGTCAGACAGCAGGAGAGCTTGACACAGGGACTGAGATGAGCAATCCAGAGGTGAGTATGGAGGTGAATATCCCATGGTGAACGGGAGTGAGCAATCAGTCTTGAGTGACACAGGAAACTATGAAGGATGAAAAGACCAGGCACGCACATGGGAGAGTGCAACAACGATCTGACAAACACAAGACGAAACAAGGGGCAATAAATAGTAAGCTGGAAATGGATCGCAGCTGCCACTGATGGCACAATTAGCAGTCACGCCCACATAAAACAATCAGTGGTAACGAGACACACACCTGTCCCAACCCACACAAGATCAAAATGAGACAATGGTTCTATCAACCGTGACATTACCCTCCCCCATAGGAATGCCTCCTGGCATTCCCAGACGAGCCTAGCTGTCATTTGTAATCATCGATCAGGGAGTGATCCAGGATGTCCCTAGCAGGTACCCAACTCCTCTCCTCCGGACCCTAACCTTCCCAGTCCACCAAGTACTGGAATCCACGTTCCCCCAAGCCTCGAGTCCAGAATACTATTGACCGAATAAGTGTATGATCCATCTATGACTCATCTCATCAATTCAGTGCATTAATACCAGAGTAAAACACAGGTTTAATTGTAGATACATGAAAGGCGGGATGAATTCTCGTGTACGCGGAGGAAGTTACTGGTTTCGTCTGGTCAGAGGAGAACTGGCCCCCCAACTGAGCCTGGTTTCTCCCAAGGTTTTTTTCTCCATTCTGTCACCGATGGAGTTTCGGTTCCTTGCCTCTGTCGCCTCTGGCTTGCTTAGTTGGGGACACTTCATCTACAGCGATATCGTTGACTTGATTACAAATAAATGCACAGACACTATTTAACTGAACAGAGATGACATAACTGAATCCAATGATGAACTGCCTTTAACTATCATTTTTGCATTATTGACACTGTTTTCCTAATGAATGTTGTTCAGTTGCTTTGACGCAATGTATTTTGTTTAAAGCGCTATATAAATAAATAAAATAAAGGTGACAAGTTTGAGTCGGACTGTCACCGGACTAATAATCTTGGTGACAGGGAATGGGCAAATAAATTTGGGAGCTAACTTGTTAGAAATGGAATGGAGCAGAATGTTCTTGGTAGAAAGCCAAACTTTTTGACCCAAGACGTTTACGGGAGGCCTAGACCGGTGGCGATCGGGTTTAGCATTGGTGCGCACCCTCATCTGGAGCAGAGTTTCACGGGCTCTGGTCCATGTGCATTGGAACCTCTGGACGAAGGCATTAGCGGAGGGGACCGTGACTTCAGATTCAAGACTAGGAAAATCTGGTGGCTGGTAATGTATACTATACTCAAATGGAGAGAGGCCCGTGGATGACACTGTTAATGAGTTATACGCGTACTCAACCATAGAGAGTTGTTGGCTCCAGGATGAAGGATTCTTGGATACCAAACATCACAACATTCTCTCCAAATCTCGCTCGGACTGACCATTGCTTTGTGGAAGACAAACTAACCATAGCTCCCAATAATTTACAAAACTCTTGCCAGAATTTAGACACAAATTGGGAACCCCTGTCAGAGGCCACGTCCAACGGGAGGCCATGTAACTGAAAGACCTGATCAATTACAGTAATTTGGTCAAGGGAATGAAATGTGCAAAACAAGCGCCATGGCATTAGAGGGTGGGAGGACGGTGACAAAATCTAGTGCAATGTGGGACCAGGGTCTTGAAGGGACCGACAGCAGTTGTAGTAACCCATCTGGGGGTCAGTTAGTCGCCTTACCACTGCCACAAACTGTACAAGAGAAAACAAAATTGTGAATATCGCGAGTCATTAATGGCCACCAGAATCATTGCTTTATTAAGCAGCAACTAAGGCTTACTCCTGATGACAAGCCATATTGGAGCAATGACCCCATCGAATAACATCGGACCGTAATTCCTCTGGAACAAACGATCGATTCGGTGGGCAACCGGGCGGAGGTATTACCCCTTCTAAGGCCATCTTGACCTACGATTCGACCTCTGATGCATCGACCTCCACCACGAACTGACGTGTGGGATCAGGGCCAACTAAGTAGTTGGAAAGCCCGAAAGGCATAACCAAATATTCATAATGCCATCTGGGGGTGTTAAAAGCGGTTTTCCATTCATCACCCTTCCTGTTGCAAACCAAATGAAAAGCGTTACGTAAATCCAATTTTGTGAAAATGGATGCTCCTTGCAACCTCTCGATAGCTCAAGACATCAATGGCAAAGGATACGTATTCTTCACTGTGTTGTTGTTCAGCTCTCGGTAATCAATACAAGGTCGCAGAGAACCATCCTTCTTCCCAACAAAAAAGAACCCCACCCCCGCAAGAGAAGAAGAAGGTTGGATGAACCCCATTGCTAGATAATAAGAAATATATTTCTCCATGTCCTCCCTCTCAGGAATAGAGAGTAAAGTTTCCCTTTAGACGGAGACTTACCTGGTAATAACTCTATAGCGCAGTCATAGGGACAATGCAGAGGAAGAGAAGCAGCACGGTACTTACTGAACACCTCCTTCAGGTCCAGGTACTCCGCGGGCACGTTTGACAGAACTGCTGCCTTCTCCGGAAACACAGAACCAGACACAGATGGACAAGCAGACAGGACTCATGACAGTGTTCGCTCCACATGGTTATGGAGTTTGACCCCCAGTCCACCCAAGGATTATGTTTGACCAGCCAGGGATGGCCTAAAACAATGGGTGCAACCGGGGAGTCCATGAGGAGGAAAGGGAGGGTCTTGGTGTGGTTGCTGGAGGTGATGAGGGTTATGGGATCAGTAGTGAGTGTGATGTTGGGGAGTTCTTGTCCATTCAGAACTTTGACGGAGATCTGGTGAGAGAGAGGCATGATGTAGACATGGTATATGATTGTATACCTCTGCTTAGACATGGTATTCCCCTTCTGCTGGACTCTGACAGACAAAGAGTTGGACTGACATCCTGAAGCTTTGCGTCCTGTCTACGTAGCATCTCAATTCTCGGACGGGACAAAGCTAAGGCTGGGTCTGCCTCCTCCAGGGCAGTGCTTGCAGGTTTACCATCTAATCCCTGCAGGGGATAGTGGTAAAAGTGTCAAAAGACTATGACTAAAACAAAATTTACTGTCAAAATTAACACTGCCATCAGCTCCACTGAAGTGGTCCTTAAACCTTTCTGCTTTGATGGTCTTCTGCCCAGCTCTGGTGATCTTCTGCAATGTCTTAGCTTCCTGCTGTGATCTGGTGGTCTTCTGCTCTGCCTTGGCTTCCTGCTCCACTGGCTGTGCATCATGGCCCAGTTCCTCCACTGCTCCACACTCTGCAACTGCTTCATGGCCCAGATCCTCCACTGCTCCATAGTCTGCCACTGCTCCAAGGCCCAGGTCCTCCATTGCTCCACGGTCTGCTATTTCTCCATGGTCCAGTTCCTCCACTGCTCCATAGTCTGCCACATGGACCCGGCCCTTCAACCCTCCACCTGTTCTGACTCCGCTCCACCACACTCCTGGTCTAATGCCTGATCTTTACAGGGGCGTTATGTCAGGATCCATGTCAGGATAGTCGCCCAGATCCAGTACATATCCAGCCCAGATGGTGAATCAGCACCTAGAGATGACCACGACAGCCCTGAATGTCAGCGGAGACCAGGATAATTAGATGAGCCCCAGAGACAGATCCAGAGTAAAGACCTTGTCTCCTAGATGGCCACCAGAACAAGACCACAGGAACCACTTGAGCCCTTTGCACAATCTGACTTTGCTGCAGCCTGGAATTGAACTGCTGGTTTTGTCTGGCCAGAGAAAAAGTACACATCAAAACATTAAGAATAAAAATGCAGTACATACCAGATTATGTTAGAATGTTAGGCTTAGTTAGAAAGGTAAGGGTGCACTGAATGAAATCTTATGGAGCACGTTTAGTCCAACGAAACAATAACGTTGTAATATGGTTAATTCCTTTGTTTACGTTTCACTTCTTCAGGGACAGTATTGTTTGTGTACGTTATGGAATAACCCATGCTCAGAAACTGCACCTTGGTAGAAAAAACATGGCATGGTTTTGTAGCGTACAGTGTCACAAACCGAATGAGACGATCCAAACACCAAAAAAAAAAAAAAAAAAGTGAAAGGTAGGCGGAAGATTGTTTATTTGAAATCTGGTGCTCTCCCATGATGGCTCGTGCAACTCGTGACAAAATATGCAGTGGTATGTTTAATGACTAAAATAGTTTATAGAACCCTTCAGTACAGTTGGTAAATATGTTTTATATTTAGGGGGGTGACTTGGACTAGACATAGTATCAGAAAAATGGTTGCAGGAATCAAATTTTTCATGGTATCTTCAGATTTGAAATAGAAATTCATGAGACATTTGACTTTAAACCCATTACTTTTCTAGATTTCTCCAGGAATGATTTAATATATTTGTATATCACTTCAGTGTCTATAACTTTTAATATTTTTGAGCATTATCAACTCTGGTTGATAAAAAGAACAGCCCAAAGTGTCTTCTTTCCAAAGACACCAAAATGATGTGTTTAATACACTCAAGTAACAGTTAAAATTTTTAGTTAGGTAGGGCACTTTCAGCTGTGAGTCCCATAATGGGGGGTGCTGGCTAACAGGTTAAAAATGCTATATAAATAAAAGTGACTTGACTTGACTGTAGAGGGCAAAAACTGTACTATTGTTTCCTGGACAATAACACCCCATGGCAGGAACTGATTACACCTACAGCTGTTTTCAATTAGAAGGAGTATTTAATGGCACTTTTCCACTGAATGTTACGAACGTGACGTGTAAACTCTACTCTAAATTATTATTATTTATAATAATAATTATAGCAAAAGAACTCATAGTTAGTCATAGTTTTTTGCTATTTTTGGACCAAAATGTATTTTCGATGCTTCAAAAAATTCTAACTGACCCTCTGAGGTCACATGGACTACTTTGATGATGTTTTTCTTACCTTTCTGGACATGGACAGTAGACCGTACACAGAGTTTCAATGGAGGGACTGAGAGCTCTCGGACTAAATCTAGAATATCTTAAACTGTGTTCCGAAGATAAATGGAGGTCTCACTTGTTTGGAACGACATGAAGGTGAGTTATTAATTACATAATTTTGATTATTGGGTGAACTAACCCTTTAATGCTCTTAAAACTGATAAACTATTATACTACTTTTATCACCAGTGTTATCAACAATCTTATCAAACCTTTAAGTAATACTAAATGTTCTATTGCAGAACAGTGCATTTCAGACCATTTATAATGCTACTGCTTTGATTCAGTTAAGTTGCAACCTCATAATTTCCCTTGTTTTTTTTTTTTTTTGTTTGTTTTTCAAGCTTTAATGTTGTTGACTGATTTCATTTCTGAACTGGTTTTGTCTATGAATTCTACTACTCCCTATCAAACATTGTATATATTTTAAAATCTTGCTTATTACTTATAAAGCCTTGAATGGTTTAGCACCTCAGTATTTGAACAAGCTCTTGTTACATCATAGTCCTCCACGTCCGCTGCGTTCTCAAAACTTAGCCAATTTGAGAATACCTAGAATATCAAAATACTTTGGGCGACAGATCCTTTTCCTATTTAGTGCCTAAACGAGAAGGGTCTGGCTGCAGACTTGCACTTGCACTCTCAGACTTGCATTCTCAGACTTGCACTCTCAGACACTTGCACTTCCGCTAGCGACGTCACTTGCAGTCTTTATTTATTTATTTTTTTTTATTCTATTTATTGATAACTTTTTGTTTGAATCTCTCAACATTTTACAACAATAGCCAGGTGGCGAAGACAAGAAAAAATAAACTAAATTACAATGTCACTTGCAATCGCCACTTGCACGCTCCGCTACCTGTGACGTCACTAGCAATCAACACAAATAGCAATCAAAACTAGATTAATTAACTAGATAAATTAAATCTAGATTAAAGACCCATCTCTTTAACCTGATTTACACATAACAAACTAATACGCTTCTAATATCCAAATCCGTTAAAGGATTTTTAGGCTGCATTAATTAGGTAAACCGGAACTGGGAACACTTCCCATAACACCCGATGTACTTGCTACATCATTAGAAGAATGGCATTTACGCTAATATTAGTCGGTTTCTCTCTTATTCCGAGGTCACCGTAGCCACCAGATCCAGTCTGTATCCAGATCAGAGGGTCACTGCAGTCGCCCGGATCCAGTACGTACCCAGACCAGATGGTGGATCAGCACCTAAAAAGGACCTTAACAGCCCTTAAAGACAGCAGAGAGGAGGGCAACTAGAGCCCCAGATACAGATCCCCTGTAAAGACATTGTCTCAGAAGACCACCAGGACAAGACCACAGTAAACAGATTATTCTTCTGCACAATCTGACTTTGATGCAGCCTGGAATTGAACTGCTGGTTTCGTCTGGTCAGAGGAGAACTGGTCCCCGACTGAGCCTGGTTTCTCCCAAGGTTTTTTCTCCATTCTGTCACCGATGGAGTGTTGGTTCCCTGCCGCTGTCGCTGTCGCCTCTTGCTTGCTTAGTTGGGGACACTTCATTTACAGCGTATCGATGATGACAACCATGAGAACTCTAGGTTAGCTGAGCAGTCTCTCCCAACAATGACAGTGTTCATACACCAAGCTTTGTTAAGATAAATGCACAATCCACCGACTCTTGTCTTGCCGGAGTCATCTGCCATTCTATCTGCCTGGAGCTTGTAGCATCTGGCTAGCTCAATAGCATTATTGGTTATGTCGCTGTGTAGCCATGTTTCTGTGAAAACCATGACATTGCAGTTCAAAAGTCTTTCACTGTGGGTGATGCGAAGTCGTAACTCATCCATTTTGTTCACCAGTGACCGCATCGTAATGAGGAAAAAAAGGCTGGGTAAAGAGAGCCGGAGCAGTGTTAGCTTTAGCTTAGCTCTTAGATCTCACCGATATCCAAAAGCTGCTGTCGGGTGTAGGATGATGCTCTCGATGGTGCCTCTGAAGAAGGTGCATATGATGGGGGCAGGGGCTCTGGTTCTTCTCAGTTTACGGAAGAAGTAGAGATGCTGCTGTGCTTTCTTGGCCAGTGCTGAGGTGTTGTCAGTCTAGGAGAGGTCCTCTGTGATGTGCACACCCAGGAAGTTTCCACAGTCAGAGTTGGTCCACATAGTCATAGGAGCATGCTGTGTGTGCACTCTCCTGAAGTCAACAACAATCTCCTTCATCTTCTCCACATTCAGAGAGAGATTGTTGTCACTGCACCACCCAGCCAGGCGGCTCACCTCGCTCCCGTAGTTTGTCTCATCTCTGTTGCTAATGAGACCCACATTGGTTGTGTCATCCGCAAACTTTATAAAGAGGTTAAAGTTGTGTGACAGTGTGCGGTCATGGGTCAGCAGAGTAAAGAGGAGAGGGCTCAGCACACATCCTTGGGGGCCTCAGTATTCAGTGTGACCAGTTTGTGGATGAGCTGTTGAGGGATGATTGTGTTGAATGCTGAACTGAATCAATGAACAGCATTTTGACATACAAGTCTTTTTTCTCTAGATGTGGGACTGCTGAGTGGAGGGTAGTGGCGATGGCATCATCGGACAAGCGGTTTGATCGGTATGCAAACTGGAGGGGTTCAGGGAGGGAGGAGGGAAGACTTGATGTGGTGCATGACTAGCCGTTTCAAGGCACTTCATGAGAATTGGGGTAAGTGCAACTGGATGGTACACTCCTTGCAATACTTCCAAACCTCATTTCTCACACTGGGCCAATATGCTATGTCAATCCATTTCAATAGAGTTTTTAATCTCCCCAGGTGTCCACTAAGAGGGTTATTGTGTGCATAATGGAAAAAGGCTTCAATTTGACAGGATAGCACCATCAAGGATAGCAAGTTTTTGTCCTTGATGGGTTTTTTTGGTGAACTACGAAAAATAAAATCATTTTTTACAGCAATCATTTCCTGAGGCATATGGTCATTATGAACTCTTGACAGGACATCAGGTATCACATTGCATTGGCCTTTCCGATACTTCATTGTAAAGTGGAATCCTTGTAAGGCGGGATGATGACTTTTGATTATGGAACAGCCAAGTCAGTGTTGCATGTTAAAACTGTAAATGGACATTGCTCCAGATACGTCCTCCACTTTTCTACAGCCAAAATTAAAGCTAATTATTAATTTTCTGAAACAGAATAGGATTTTTCTGCTCCTCGTAATAGACATGAAGCATCTTCTCATCAACCTCTGTTTCCTGTGTAAGTGCTGGACCTAAACCCTCCTCACTACCATCTGTTTGCACTGTGAATGATTTATTGAAACCAGGAGGTGTCAACACAGGTGCTTGAGTTAAATCCTGTTTTATTGTATTAAATGCATTTTGGCATTGTTCTGACCATAGCCAATATTTCTTTATTGTTTTAAGGCATAGAGTGGAGCAGCGTTCTCATAGAAATGTTGAATGTAGTGGTGATACCAGCCAGCAATCCCTAGGAATTGATGCACTTCTTTAAGCGACTAGGGAGTTGTTAAGGAGGTGACTGCATCCACTTTTGCTGGCTCTATTTTTACTCCAGTGTTTGACACAGTGTGTCCTACGAAAGTGAGAGTTTGCTGCATGAAGTTACACTTATTTGAATTAAGAGTTAACCTCACTTGAAAATAGTGAAAAACTTTCTGCACATGACAGTGTTCTTCCTCATTTTTGGAAAAGACAACAACATCATCAATGTAGATAAAACGGCACTTACCGTGGAATTCTCTTAAACCCTGCTCCATTAATTTCTGCAATGTTGCAGCAGCATTTTTAAGCCCAAACAGAAGACATCTATTCATATAGCTCTGATGAAGTGACAAAGGCAGTTTTCTGTATACTGTCAGGTGCCATTTCCACCTGACAGTATCCACTTTTTAGGTCAAGGTTACTGAAAATTGTGGCACCATGCAAGAATTCCAGAATATCTTGGATTTGTGGCATGGGGTAAGCATCAAGTTGAGTTTTTGAATTCAGACCATGATAGTCAACACACAGCCTTGAGCTACCATTATTGGAACTACTACAACGGTTACTGCCCATGGGGAAACTGATGGCTTGACAATCTTCCTGGCCAGCACTTTCCTGACTTCTGATTCAATAAACTGCTGCTTATCCACAGATACTTTATATGGGCATTTCCTGACTGGAATTTCATCAGTTGAGAATATTTGATCTTTCACCAAGAGTGTTCTATTTCATGGGTGCATACAGTGGGCCATTGCAACATTAACTTCTCTAGCTGAGTCTGAAACTTAAAACTGGTATTAGCCTGAAAAAAACAATTGTTGAATGGATACATGAGTTTCGTTGGCTGTAGAAGGTATGGGCAAGGCTATAAAAAATACACTGTGGCTTAGGATCAACGTGGCAAAAAAGGAACACTTTCATCATTTCTTTCTTCTATGGAAGGGCTGCTCTACTGAGACCTCTGGAAGTCTAAAGTTAGACCTGTATCTGTCAAGAAGTCCATTCCCAAATTTATTGGCACAGTCAAATCTGCATCATTTATTATGTATAAACTCAGCTCCATGTGATGTCCCTAGATCTCACATTTCCAAGTTACTTTTCAGTCTGTTGCTGTCCATTGACAAGAAGAAATGCTTGACCTCCACTGGGCTGATACAGCTCATTCCTGCTGATTATCTCCCAAGTTGACTTTTGAGTGAGAGAAAATGTACTACCAGTGTCAGCCATTGCTTGACAGTATCAATCTTGTAAATCAATCGCAATATCAATGGTCTTGATCCCAGTTAGAGCTAAATCATGAAAGGGTTGGGCAATACTTGCATTAGTATGGGAAGGTCTTACTTGTAGAAAATGGGCAGGCTGCACTTTCTTCTTTCGGTGCGCTGCATTAACCTGACTCAGTATCTCTTAGATCCTTCAATATCCTTTTCAATTTGCATGCCAATCCTTACTAATTCCCCAACATTTTTCACCATCCATCTTAACAAGTTGGCTAGATGGGGGTTGCAAATTCTTAGGATAGCCTGGAGAATGTCTCTCTCACTCATCTTGCTCTTCCTTTTGATACACATTGCTTGATACTGGTAAGAAAGGTCTTGGATACTTTCCTTCACCCCGTTTCATTTCTTGTAATCTTCTAATAGCTACATCTTCATAGTCCTCACTTAAAAAAAAACGACTGCAATAAGACTTCTCACATGTTGACGTTCTGCCAGTCACCAGTGCTTAGTAGTGCCTTTGAGCACAGCATTTCAAAGCAGCCATAATGCAAAGTATTCTTCCCACCTCTCAATGAAGTTTACAGGATCTTCAGTCACAAAAGCCAGGAAACAAAATTTTTCCTGGTGAATTGTATTGCAAAGAGATATGACTGTCTGGAAACACTGAAGTCACATTAGGTACATTATAAGTTTGACTTTGAGCAGCTGCTGAATTTGAAGTGGAACAATTGGCATGTTTTGTGTGGCATTTTTTAAACGCACATTGACGGATTTTAACTTTTTTTTCCATTACATCTCACCATTTGAAACCGTCAATCAGGACCAAACCCGTCTTCCTCCAGAGCAACCTCACATGCCATACTGAAGGGTCTGAAACATACAATGAACACAAAGAAACAAAAGCCTGACACACAAAAATCCCAATGACCACCCTATGGCGTAGGAGCATCACATATTCAATACCCTTGCATATAATTGAATAACCCTTGAATAACCCTCCTTGTGTATACATAGCAAAGACTAAAGTGTCCAACACACCAAATTTGACATCAGATCACAAGCAAACAGGCAACAAGCAACCATACATCAACATAAAAGAGAAAACAGCATCTTATATTAACTGAGTAGAAAATCCTTTAGATTCCCATTAAGTCCCTGGGACGTCGTGGCCTAGTGGTTAGAGAGTATGACTTCTAACCCTAAGGTTGTGGGTTCAAGTCTCAGGCTGGCAATACTGTGACTTGGGTGCCCTTGAGCAAGGCACCAAACCCCCAACTGCTCCCTGGGCACCGCAGTATAAATGGCTGCCCACTGCTCCAGGTGTGTGTTCACAGTATGTGTGTACTTTGGCTGGGTTAAATGCAGAGCACAAATTCTGAGTATGGGTCACCATACTTGGCTGTCTGACTTCTTCTTCTTCTAATACCGTTTTATGGTGGATGGCAAACAACTTCTGGTGCATTTACCGCCACAAACTGGACTGGAGTGTGAAGCACTAATAAGCAGCTAATATATATCCTGTGGAGGCATAGGCGTGGTTTAGCGAAGCCTGCAGCAGGAGAGAGAGTCGGGAGACGGACGGTGAATGAGCGGGTTGAACGGAAAGTAGTGGAGTAGTGGAGAGAGAAGGACTGCTGACTACCAAACGAGCCGGAAGCCGCAACCCGGAAGTGTTGATAGTTTATTGTTGCCGGTGTGAGAGACACCGTTGTGTTAGTTTATTTCCTTAATAAAATCGTCAGCAGTCAAGCCGACCCCTCGTCCTCTTCCTTTCCATCCTTGAACCTTTGTACACTGGTGCCGAAACCCGGGAAGGAAGCAGGACTGCCGCCGCCATGCAAAACCCGTCCTCCACGCCACTCGCGGACATCATCGCGTCCCTCGCGGTCCTGCATCGCGAACAACACCAGGCCCTGCTGGACTTGAGGACCGACCAGGAAAGGTGGTTCCAGGCCATCGTACAAGCCCAGCAGGAGGACCGCGAGAGGTTCCGGAGCTGGATCGACCGGGAGGTTCGCGCCGAGGCCACCGGGCCTCCCACGGTCCCGGTGCATCTGTCGATGCACAAGATGGGGCCCCAGGATTATCCGGAAGCGTTCCTGGAGCTCTTCCAGAAGTCGGCGGAAGTGTGCGGGTGGCCCCGCAAACAGTGGCCGGTGCGCCTCATCCCCTGCTCTCAGGCGAGGCCCAGGTGGCCGCACAACAGCTCCCGGTGGCGAACCTCCTGTTCTTCTACGACCTGAAGAGGGCCATCATCCAGCGGGTCGGCCGGAGCTCCGAGCAACATCGCCAGCGCTTCCGGTCCCTGGACTTGGGGGAAGCCAGTTGGCCCTTCGCGATGGCCCAACAGCTCCGGGACTCCTGCCGCAAGTGGCTACTGGCTGAGGGAAGTGACGTGGAGCACGTCATCGACCTGGTGGTGGTGGAGCAGTTCATCGCTCGGCTGCCAAAGAAGACTGCCGAGTGGGTCCAGTGCCACCGGGGTTCAAGCGCCCCGCCTAGGGGGGCGGGACTGATGGCCGCCAGAGGGGACAGCGCTTCGGTTTCTCCGCTCTCTCCACGCCAATCGTTCAACCCACTCCCTGTCACTCCTGCAGGGGGAAGGTCGGGGCTGGCCTGTTGGCGTTGCGGGGATCCGGACCATTTCGTGGACCGATGTCCAATGATGGAGGTGGGGACAATGATCCGGGTCCCGGACGTCCCGCAGGTCACCCCCGGTCAGGCCAATTACCAAATACCTGTGAGTATCAAGGGGGGTATTTATCCGGCCTTGGTGGATTCAGGATGTAACCAAACCTCGATCCATCAAAGCCTGATTCAACTGGGGGCATTGGATACCAGCCGCGTGGTTAAGGTGCGGTGTGTGCACGGGGATGTAGTGGAATATCCGGTAATGCCTGTAGTTATCCAATTTCAGGGTCAAAAACCATAGCGTCGAGGTGGCCGTTAGTCCGCACCTCCGGCATCCGATAATTTTGGGTACGAATTGGCCTGCTTTCGCGGCTCTATTGGGGTCTCTGTGCGCGGATGCCTCTTGGGGAAATAAGGCGCGCGGGTGCAGGTGGGAGAAACTGAGCCAGGACCGCCGGGCCCTGCTCCAGGGGATCCGCGTGAGGTCGAGAGATGGGGTCTCTCGGAGCGCGATGTCTTTCCCCTGGAGCAGTCTCGGGATGAAACATTGAAACATGCATTCCAACAGGCCCGTACCATCGACGGCCAGCTTCTCCAGCCTACCCAAACGCTCTCCTATCCATATTTTGGCATTTTAAAAGATCTGTTGTATCGAGTGACCCAAGATGCTCAGACAAAAGAAGATACAACCCAATTGTTAGTTCCAAGAAGACGCAGGGAAATGCTTTTCCAAGCGGCTCATTCTAATCCAATGGCGGGCCACCTGGGACAGGCTGCCACACTAAATTGCCTCATGACCCGGTTTTTTGGCCGGGCATTCACGAGAATGTGCGCAGGTGGTGCGCGTCTCGTCCTGAATGCCAGTTGGTAAACCCACCGGCCACCCCAAAAGCGCCATTGCGCCCCCTCCCATTAATGCAGGTCCCCTTCGAGAGAATTGGTATGGACCTCATCGGGTTATTAGAGCGATCCACAAGGGGACATCGTTTTGCATTATTAACAGTCGATTATGCTACATGATATCCTGAAGCAGTGGCCCTCCGCAACATTTTGGCTAAGAGTGTTGCGGACGCACTGTTTCGTTTAATCTCCCGGTTGGGGGTTCCGAAAGAAATCCTCACCGATCAAGGCAAGGCATTCATGTCACGTACGTTACGCGAACTTTACGAATTATTGGGCATTAAATCGATTCGGACCAGCGTCTATCACCCACAAACCGACGGCCTGGTCGAATGCTTTAATCGCACACTTAAGTCAATGATTTGTAAATTCGTGCAGGAAGACGCCAAAAATTGGGATAAGTGGTTAGAACCCTTGTTGTTCGCCGTGCGAGAGGTCCCGCAAGCCTCCACGGGGTTTTCCCCCTTCGAGCTTCTCTACGGACGGCAGCCCCGGGGGGTGCTGGATGTCCTGAGAGAAACTTGGGAAGAGGGACCGTCTCTCAAAGCAAAAATTAAATTCAGTATGTCCTGGACTTGAGAACAAAACTCCACACTTTGGGGTGGCTATCAAGGGAGAATTTGTTACAAGCTCAGGACAGACAGAGCCAGCTGTACAACAGGGGTGCTAAGTTACGCAAATTTGCACCAGGAGAGAAAGTACTTGTATTGCTCCCAACATCAAGCTCCAAATTAATGGCAAAGTGGCAGGGACCGTTTGAGTTCGCACGACAAGTCGGAGAGATCGATTATGAGGTTATACAGTCTGATAGGAACGGGGCACGTCAAATATATCACCTCAATCTCCTTAAAAAATGGAAGGAGGCGGAGCCAGTGATGTTGGCGACGGTGATTAGTGGAGAGGAGGATCTTAGGCCGGAGGCAAATGTCAAATCTCAATCCCTCACCCTGGCCCCAGGTGGAGATCACCTCTCGCCGTCCCAGCTCACTGACGTAGCAAGATTGCAGGCTGAATTTGCCGATGTGTTCTCACCCCTACCCGGCCGTACCAACTTGATTCAGCACCATATCGAGACTGAGCCGGGCGGGGTAGTTCGCAGCCGGCCGTATCGCTTGCCTGAGCATAAGAAAAAGGTAGTTCAGGCTGAATTAGGCGCCATGCTTGAAATGGGGGTAATAGAAGAATCCAACAGTAACTGGGCGAGCCCGATAGTTTTGGTTCCGAAAACGGATGGCTCAGTCTGTTTCTGTGTGGATTACCGCAAGGTGAATGCTGTGTCGAAATTCGACGCGTATCCAATGCCGTGGGTTGACGAGTTGCTTGATCAGCTCGGCATGGCTCGTTTTTATTCGACATTGGACCTAACAAAGGGATATTGGCAGATCCCCTTGTCTCCTTTATCCAAAGAAAAGACAGCTTTCACAACGCCGTTTGGTTTACACCAATTTGTTACCCTTCCGTTCGGGTTGTTCGGGGCTCCGGCCACCTTCCAGCGGCTCATGGACAAGATCCTGCGCCCCCATGCTGCATATGCGGCTGCCTAGTTGGACGATATCATTATATTTAGTAATGATTGGCAGCGGCATATGCAGCATTTGAGGGCGGTCTTGAGGTCGCTGAGAGGGGCTGGACTCAAGGCCAACCCGAAGAAGTGTGCGGTTGGGCGTGTGGAAGTAAGGTATCTGGGCTTCCACTTGGGGCATGGACAGGTGCGTTCCCAAATTGACAAGACAGCCGCGGTTGTGACCTGTCCGCGTCCTAAGACCAAAAAGGAGGTGAGACAGTTCCTGGGGCTGGCGGGATATTATAGATGGTTTGTGCCTAATTATTCGGACCTAACCAACCCCCTTGACTGACCTTACTAAAAGGGAGGCACCAGATACAGTCCAGTGGATGGAGCCATGTCAGCAGGCCTTTACCCAAGTGAAGGCTGCTCTATGTGGCGGGCCGTTGTTACACGCTCCTAATTTCTCTCTCCCTTTTCTGTTGCAGACAGACGCGTCGGACAGGGGGCTAGGGGCAGTCCTGTCTCAGGAGATCGAGGGAGAGGAACGGCCTGTGCTGTACATTAGTCGCAAGCTCTCTAGGAGAGAGACTAAGTACAGCACCATTGAGAAAGAATGCCTTGCCATCAGGTGGGCCGTCCTCACCCTCCGCTACTATCTCCTGGGATGGGAGTTCACCCTCTGTTCGGACCACGCCCCCCTGCAATGGCTCCACCGCATGGAAGATACCAACGCGCGGATCACTCTGTGGTATCTGGCTCTACAGCCTTTTAAGTTCAAAGTGATCCACAGACCGGGTGTTCAGATGGCTGCGGCCGACTTCCTCTCCAGAAATGGGGAGGGGGGAGGCTGCAGGCCGGATGGCTCCCTGGCCTGAGTTGGGCGGTGGGGGTATGTGGAGGCGGAGGCGTGGTTTAGTGAAGCCTGCAGCGGGAGAGAGAGTCGGGAGACGGACGGTGAGTGAGCGGGTTGAACGGAAATAATCAAGACCTGTCTCTTGTTTCAGTAATTGGTGTGGAGAGAGTATTTAATGCCAGGGGAAACCGGAGTAGTGGAGAGAGAAGGACTGCTGACGACCAAACGAGCCGGAAGCCGCAACCCGGAAGTGTTGATAGTTTATTGTTGCCGGTGTGAGAGACACCGTTGTGTTAGTTTATTTCCGTAATAAAATCGTCAGCAGTCAAGCCGACCCCTCGTCCTTTTCCTTTCCATCCTTGAGCCTTTGTACATATACATTTATATATACTGTGTAAATTATTTATTTCTTTATTTATTATATATTATTATATATTATTTCTTTAACATATTTAACAATGGCACCATATATTTTTACCTATTCTGCATGCTCTTTCAAAAGGCTTGACAAATTAAATGATTCAACACCCATGTTTCTTACTTCCTTAATGAGTTTTAACCTTTCTTTGTTCATGTGTTCTTTTGCATTTTATAAAAAAAATGCTCTATTGTTTCTGGCTGATTACAAAATGTTCATTGACCTGTTTTATGTTTTCCTAAATTAAAATGAGAGTGATTTAATCTAGTATGCTCTATTCGGATGTGAGAAATAATTGTATATTCTTTCCTATTCCCCAAAAAAACACTTCTTCCATTTCCTACTTGCTGCTGAATATTATACATATGTCTGCCCTTGCTATCACAGTTCCATACTTGCCATTTTTTGGTTATGAATTATGAAATTTTCCCTTTAACCTCAATTTTGCTAAGAGTCATTTGAATATCTATTTCTGAGTGATTAAGAGCTTGCTTAGAAATCTTATCAACCATTTCTTTAGCCTCCACTCCCACATGAGCGGGAACCCACAAAAATTGTATTAAGCTCACATTGCATATTCTTAACAAACTTGCAAGAATCTCATATATATGATGATTGAATTCCACTTCCACTTCATGCGAAGGTGCATTACAGCGTTAAGAAAGACAACACGTTCTATGCAAATGAAACATTCCCCAATAACATTTATTTTAACATAGTTTAAGTTATCAGTAAAATGCCCTATCCCACGACTTCGAAGAAGCTCTCTGTAGCAAAAAACCTTAGCGCTGCAAGCAGCTGGACTTCAGGGCTTAAAGCAAAATTCCGCCACATTAGCCTGGACATCGCAGATCTGAGAAGGTCCAGCAGCTCCAAGAGTTGTCTTGGGAAGCAATTTTTTTTTATATAGTCACGTCAGGCAAAATGTCAAAAGGGCTTAAGTTTTGCCGAATAAAAAAATGTACATGGACTAAACGTTGTTTGGCCGGCGCCGTCTTTGATTCAATACAAGGACACGTTGGATCGCTGCCATAGTTTGTCGCTAACTGGACACCACCATGCTTACCCATTTATAGATCTTAGCCATTTAGAGCCAAATTGTTTGCGAGATTTTAATTATCAAAAGTGATTGCCAATTTAAACGCTTTAATGACATTACGAAATAGCCTAGGCTGATTACCATTATATTAGTTCTGAAACCACATAAAGTCAACTTCATAAATAGGCCTGTATCCATTGCGAACATATTTTATTATTAGTCTTAAAATGTCCATAACATAAAATCATTGTTGAGCCACAACATTGTCAACATACCATATTTTGACTTGTGCTGCGCTGCGCTGATTTCTAAAGACTGCTGCACAGTGGCAGTGACTAGAGTCTTGAGCTTAAACAACAGTAAGAGAGAGCTTATGAATGGTCCAGATCAACCTTACGAAAGTGTGACTTACAGAAGATATACTTAGCATACGAATGTGTTGGGAATCGTGCCATAATGTGAGGTTAAGGAATAGGTTAAGAACTACATAGCAATAAGAACGTTTTGTGGAACCAGGCCCAAAACTGTTACAGTGTATATATGCTTCTTCTGGGGCAGATTATCCAGAAGTATGGCTTTGGCTTAAGCTTTCTTTAACTGTTGTAAAACAGAAATCTTAATAAGTGTAACATTTCTGTGGACTATAGCCAAATATCCACTTCTGTCCAGGTGTGGAACTTGGGGGTGACTTTTGATAACTAGCTGACTTTTAATGCTCATTTTAAGAACATTACAAAGTTAGCTTTTTTTATCTTCAGAACATTGTGCATCTTCAACCTTTTCTCTTTAGGCCTGATGCACAGAGACTCGTTCATCTGTTGATGTGTAAGACTGAAAGAACCTCAGATACTTTGATCTCCTGAGAAACAGACAATACAAACATACACGACCATCTTCAAGAAACACCTCTCTCACATCTGTTATCAGTTCCTTCTCATCCCCTTCCTTACCCATCCTCCCTCCACTTGGTTCACTCAGAATGGTCAATAGTATAATGTTCTACATGTAATATTTACAGTCATGCCTTGTAGCATTTGAATCGTCTCAGGATGAGTGGTACAATGGTCTCAGTCTTACAAAAGTAGGCTAAAAGATAGTACAGATCCTAAGAGTTAAGAGATATTTTGCTTACAGTATTGTGTGTGCCTTTTCTCGGGGTCTTCAATGTGAATTACCTTCTGTTCCCATTGAGGTGTAAAACCACCCAGGTCTGGAACTTGGCTAACTGCAATTCTAATTGTTTGTGCATGCCTCCATTTGGGGGATGTTTTATCTTGGTGTTGTATTTAAAAGTTTGTAGCATAAGTGTAAGGGTGATTCTGTAGCCAGTAAGAAAGCCCATAGTGTGTCTCTGTAGAGTACAGTCTCTTTAGAGATCAGGCCAGGCTAACGCTTGGTATTGGTTCAAGTGTACTTAAACCCCTTTCACATTGCACGTTGGACCCGGAAAATTGGCGGAACATTTCCCGGGTTGCCTTCTGTGTGAACGCAAACACGTCCCGGGATTGATTCCGAGTTTGATCCCGGGTCGGGGACCTAGTAATATTGCCGGGTTCAGTCCCGGAACGAGCTCTGTGTGAACAAAAGCAAGAACTAATGCCGTAAAGGGTGTGTCGTAGTGATGACGCACGTTGTCGCATGACTATTTTACCAGCTGTTTTGAAGGCAGATCAACATTTGTGATGAAACAAAAAAAATGTGCAAACTGTAATGAAGCAGAGATCAGGTAGTTCCTCAATATCCACGCTGGAGCTAAGATCGTTCGCCAGTTTTAAAGGAAAGTTAACGTGCCTAGCGTTTTTGACTCATACATTACACATAACATCCTGATGTCACGTGTCTTTATGGGACCTTTACGGGTTGTGTGTGAACGCACGCACATATTCCAGAGTATCACTGGTAGTGTGAAAGGGGCAAAATCTAGCGACCCAGGAACAATTGCCGTGACACATTACCCGTGTGTTTTCCGGAATCGCAGTGTGAAAGGGCTTTAGACTGTAAGGGCTTATAGGGAATTGCCGTTTAGGTCAACTGGATGTTGTTCGACCAACCTAAATATGGTGAGCCTCTGATTATTTTAATATTACTCTAGCTACTGTAAGTGTACATGGGAAACCATGGCATGACCATACCAAAACTACTATCTGGGAAAGTAATGTTGGTCAGTTTATATCTATAGTAGTGGTTGTGACTTCTGACTAGAAATAATTTTGCTTTATTCAAGTGTGTACAAATATATGGGAGCTAATTAAAAGTACTTTTAGAATGTGCAAACATAAGAGCGGCCATCTAAAGTATTTTAGCCAATTACCTCAGTCTAATAACCAAGACTGAAAATTGCCTTTAAATTTGTCCAAATGAATTCTTAGCAATGCATATTGCTAATCAAAAATTAAGTTTTAATATATTTACGGTAGGAAATGTACAAAATATCTTCATGGAACATGATCTTTACTTAATATCCTATTGATTTTTGGCACAAACACAAAAAAAGATAATTTGCCCCATACAATGTTGTTTTGGCTATTGTTAAAAATATACCCCAGCGACTTAAGAAGTTTTGTGGTCCAGGGTCACATATTAAATGGAGTCAGGTATGGGTTGGTGTTAAAGGACCGAAAATATGGTAATGCAGAATAAGGGATTAATATGTACTTTTTAAGTACTAATAAACAACAAATATACTAGTAATATGCATGCTAATAAGCAACTAGTTAGTAGTGAGAATTGGTCCTTAAAATAAAGTGTTACCGAGAATATTATTCACATGTAGCCAATGAAGATCACAGGCTGGCATGATGCAAATTTGTTACAAACCTACATAGATAAATTAAAGAAGTGAGACTGGATTTACTGCAACTCATTTCAGCAGAATTTATTCTTTATTTTGGGAGACGTGTGATGAAATGAATTATATATATAAACATAACACACAAACATACACACACACACAAACACACAGGCACACAAACACATACATATATATAAATGTTCATAGCTTGAGTAGCAAGATTGTGTTCAGTTGTAAATATTTCTTCCATTTTGTATTTTTGGGTAAGAATAAGAAGCACTTGTTCCAGAACTTTGTTTCTTTCATTCTAACATAAGAAAAAATTCTGGAATCTAAGTTATCTAGGCCTAAATTAAATTATATAAATATAAAAAACATCCAGAAGCATTTTTTGCAGTCTACAATTTATTGAGTTTTAATGGACTAATAAATTAATGTGTGTGCACTCCGTGTGTGATTTGGTGATATAAGCCTACTTGATAACGTCAGATTGCACATCATTATAACAACACTTACTTATCACAGACGATGCTGTATAATGCACACCCCTGACTCAGCTTGTGCGCATTTGTGTTACATTACACCACTGTGTGTGAATAATTCCACTGTGGTGACCCCAAAGAGAAATATCCAAAAAGTGTATAGTAATTAACTATTTATTGTTATTATACAACTCTGATAGATGCATGGATTTTCAACCTTGATCTTAAAACTACTTAAAACTGTTAAACTCCTGCTTCTAAAACTAAACTTTCTGACCTTGTAAGCTAATATAAAAGTTTGTTTTATACCGTTTTCACTGTGTAAATTTGTCTCATTCATACATTGCTGTAAGTGTTTTAGCAAGCAAGTCAATTACAAATTGAAGGAAAGAGGAACAATGCGTAAATAACAACTACAAAAATGCAAAACTAAAGTAGTACACATTGTAATTTCAAACATGGGGTGTATTTATGTGTCTGTAAAATTGCTAGATCAGTACCTGGTCTTTGGAGTATGGCGTGTCGACTCGTTGGCGGTCTCTGCAGGCCTGTAGCAAGATGTGGACAGCATTGAGCTGCAGGAGAATTTCACATGCCATGCTATCAAAGAATGTGATGTTGGCCAGTGCTGCTGAGGCCAACAGAAACACTTCACCACAGGAAGCACTCCTACATAGATCTGCAGAGACACATGCAAGATGAATAAGTGAACAACTGGCCACTGTTTAGTAAGCTTTTTAAAACCGAATAGCTTGATTGTGGTTTGACAAGCTACAATTTTTTTTTTTTTTAGTAATTCAGATGAATTAGAACTGGCTCATTGAAAAGAAACATAATTCCCAACACAATTTGAGGCAGGAATTCAGTCTCGTTTTTACACTCAACCATTTTGATAAATTAATGCCTTCCTTGAAGGTGCACTAAGAAAAAAAAAATGATCCACTAGAAATGGGTGGTGGTGTATTTACTAAAGACGCTACCCTGTACCTTTATTTTCTTATTTTCTTCTTGTATTGCGGGACATTTCTAGGCTGCATTTGTAGGTCTGGTTTACGGGTGGATTTAGTTTAAAATCAACCAATCCAATTTAACATGAATTACCAAAAAGGGGAGAGCACAGTGGCACAAAGGTGTAAATGTCCACTGAAAAAAAAAGAAAAGTTCTCTGGGGATTACTTGCGATGGCAACAAATGGCTGTTGTACGGAAGAATGCCTCAGTAACATGCATCCAAATTGGTACATATTTGGCATTATATGGACCCATGGTATTTCTTGAAAACAATGGACAGATGTATTGACACAGTGGTGGAACTGAAGTCGGAAGGAATGTAAGTCACCAGGAGTAGAGTGGTTCACCCCTCATTAATAAGTCATTTTATTTTCTCAAATTGTGCATGTGTGCAAACATTAAACGCTGCTTGAACTCACTGATGAGGGCTGTGACAATGTCTTGCATACTCTCAAGGAAGCTGCCAAGGTGTTGTGTGGAGGTGTGATGGGGGGAGGTGATCTGAGCCATCACAGCCGCAGCCTCCGCTCGAGTCCCCTCTGCACATGTGCTGTCCGTTAAGATGTCTGCCAGAAACAGGATCCCATCCACCTGAGTAACACAACCGATGAACACGTCAAACTAAACCTTTGGATTAAACTGCTGGATTAGCTTTGATTTTATGTAAAATGGCAATTTTACAGATTGGTCATGTGACTTGCTAAGCTATAATAAAGCTAGGTAACATTTTATTTTGAAAGTCATACTATATTTAAACATTCTATTAACTATAAGTAACTTTGTCAACAAACTTTCATTGGAGAATTAGTACATTATCTGCTAAATGTCTGCTAACACCTGACTTTAATTGTACCTCAGCAGACCTTCTACTGAATATGAGTAAATTTGCAAGTAAACTTATTTTACTTAACTTAACATTAACCTAACTGTTTACTAGTAGATGCAAAGTTACTTATAACGTACTCGATTACAACGTAACCTCGGTTCTCTCTAGAACAGGGAACGAGTACTGCGTCTTAGCTAAGACGCTGTGGGAAAATCTCTTTTCATGATACACTGAAGCAAAAAATTATCCTTAATTTTGAAATATTGTAAAGCGCATTTGCAGCAGCATACAGCCATAGGCGAGACAGCTCGCTCGCTCATTGGCTGCTCTGCGGCAACTGCATAAGCCTATCGAGCGCAGGCTTCACGCCCTCCATGCCACTTCCCGCCAAAACGGGTGTGGCCTAGCCCTATAAAGGGAGCTCGGAAAGGCTGACTCACCTGATTTATTTCATCGCCGAAGCGAACCAGAGTGAATCGTACGCACAGCAGAGAACGCAGTACTCTTACGAGAGTTCTCTCGTACTGCGTCTTAGCTAAGACGCTGCGGGAACCCCATGTAAAACGCCGTGCGTGCAGAGATCACACACAAATAAACCTGGAAGCGAAGCCCAGGATTTACAGTGTACAATCAAACCTAGGCTAGGTTTTTAACCTCTAATCAAACAGTTTACAAAGAGGGACTCACAGAGAGTCCTAGAACAGGAGGGGGGAATCCTCCGTCCCCATATCTAGCAGCGTCCGTAGACGCGACAATATGACATCACATATTCAAGGCAAGGCCTGACTAATGTGGGAATGTGGGTCTTACGCAATACTGCCCATATAACAGTCGGCAACGCAGCGCGCTTGCGATCTCAGAGTTCCAATCAGGACACTGATTCAACTATACCGACAACAGCTTTGCTTGCAGAGCGGGAACCTCTAGGTTATAAAACCTGATAAATGTAAACGGCGAGGCCCATCCTGCCGCCATACATATATCCTGTAAGGAAATCCCACTAGACCAAGCCCACGATGAGGCGAAGCCTCTCATGGAGTGCGCTCTGACACCCAGTGGGCACTGAAGGCCCCTGGAAGTGTAAGCTAACGCTATGGCGTCAACTATCCATCTGGATAGGCTCTGTTTCGAAACAGCCATTCCCTTGGAACGTCCACTAAACGAGACAAACAGCTGCTCAGTCTGTCTGAAGACGGCAGAGTGAGACACATAAGCTCTTAAAGCCCTAACGGGGCAAAGAAGACTTGAGTCTCCATCCTCTTCTGACACCGACAGGGCAGAGAGGGAAATAACCTGAGCCCAAAACGGTGTGTTGAGGGATTTCGGCACATAACCGTGCCTAGGTTTGAGTATGACTCTTGAGTCATTAGGCCCAAACTCCAAGCACGTCGGGCTCACCGAGAGCGCATGCAGGTCACCCACACGCTTCACTGAAGCGAGAGCCAACAAGAACACTGTCTTGAATGACAGATGTTTGAGGCTAATCGTTTGGGTAGGCTCGAAAGGGGAACCTTTCATGGCCTCCAAAACCGTCGAGAGGTCCCATACAGGGACTGACGGAGGTCTGGGAGGATTCAGCCTCCTAGCTCCTCTAAGGAAGCGGATGACCAAATCGTTCCTTCCTATTGACTGACCGAGCGTTGTCTCAGAAAACGCTGCGATAGCCGCCACGTAAACTTTCAGTGTGGAGGGGGCTCTGCCCTCCTGTAGGAAGGAGAGAACCTCCGTCACCTCACAATCAAGGGGTGAACGTCCCCGAGCTGTGCACCAGCTGGAGAATACTGACCATTTCGAGGCATATAGCCGTCGAGTCAACGGAGCTCTAGCCTAAGTGATAGTATTTAGCACTCCCACTGAGAGATCAGTGGGTAACCGTTGAGCGCCCACACATGGAGGGACCACAACTCCGGTTGAGGGTGCCAAATCGAGCCCCTGGCCTGCAAAAGGAGGTCCCTCCTCAACGGCACTGGCCACGGGGCAGTGTCTGCTAACTGCATCAAATCTGGAAACCATGGTTGGTTCTTCCAAAGTGGTGCTACAAGCAGTACTGAGCATTTTGTTTCCCTCACCCATTCTATCACCTGCGGAAGGAGGGAGACAGGGGGAAAAGTATATAGTGGGCAGCACGGCCACCTTTGTGACAGCGCGCTTTCGTTCTTGGAAAAGAACGCGGGGCAGTGAGCGTTTTTGTGGTCCACTTCCGCCCTGCCAAATGTCTCCCACAGCAGCTGGACTGTCTGCGGGTGTAGAGACCATTCGCCCGTGGGAATGTTGTTTCTGGCCAGTCTGTCTGGACCCAGATTCTGTAGCCCAGGCACATGAACTGCTCTCAGCGAGCGCAAGTTGCGCTGAGCCCAAACCAGGAGGCGTTCCGCCAACCTGTACAGGTTTCGGGACCTGAGACCGGCCCTGGCGATTTATGTAGAACACCACAGACATGTTGTCCGAACGGACTAAGATGTGGTGGCCCTTGATTCGGGGACAAAAGCGCGTCAGCGCGTTCTCCACTGCCAGCATTTCCAGACAGTTGATATGTTGGAGCTTTTCCCGTTCTGACCACAGGCCAAAGAACGGTCTGCCCTTGAGCAGCGCTCCCCATCCCGAAGTGGAGGCGTCCGTCGACACCACTTTCACTTTCGAGGAAGTCCCCAGGCTTACACCTGATTGGTACTAGTCGTTCGCTGTCCAGGGTTTCAAGGCTGTAACACAGCTCTGATTGACCTTGAGACGCAACTGACCGGATATCCACGCTCTGCGCGGTACTCGCGCTTTCAGCCAGAACTGCAAGGGGCGCATGCGGAGCAGGCCCAACTGAAGAACTGGTGATGCTGAAGCCATGAGACCTAGCATCTTCTGAAATTCTCTGAGCGAGAAGGTCGCGCCGCAGCGGAAAGAGCTCGCTGCGCGCTGAATGCCCAACGCGCGCTGTGGCGCAGCCGCGCCGTCATGGACTGTGAGTCCAGAGATATACCCAAAAACAGTATCGTCTGACTGGGGTTCAGCGAACTCTTCGTCATTGACACTGAGACCGAGTTTCTCGAGGTGATCGAGTAAAATGGCCCTGTGCTCCACGAGCTCTGATCGTGATTGAGCCAGAATCAGCCAGTCGTCCAAATAGTTCAGCACTCGCATGCCTCTGAGTCTGAGAGGAGCGAGCGCTGCGTCCATGCACCTCGTAAATGTACGAGGAGCCAGGGACAAGCCGAACGGCAGGACTGTATACTGGTATGTCTGGCCCTCGAAGGCGAATCTCAAGTATCGCCTGTGACATGACGCTATCTGTATTTGAAAATATGCGTCCTTCAGATCCATCGACATGAACCTCTGCGAATATGCGCGAGAAGTTTCCTGGTTGTAAGCATCTTGAAACTGCGTTTCGCCAATGCTTTGTTCAGCTGTCTTAGATCCAGTATGAGTCTGAAACCCCCGTCTTCCTTGGGCACTAGAAAGTATCTGCTGTACAGCCCCCCTTCGCTTTGAGCTTGAGATACAGGCTCCACAGCCCCTTTGGTCAACAGTTTTGATATTTCGGCTCGAAGTAGGTGTGCTACTTCTGTTTTGACCGTAGTTTCGACACGCACTAAAAAGCGCGGAGGGCGTCGAAAAAACTGTAGCGAATAGCCTCTCTTTATAATGTCTAGCACCCAATCCGAAACCCCTGGAAGCGCTGACCATGCGTCTGCATGAATGGCTAAGGGTTGGATGCGAAGCACGCTCTGTTGGCTGGGCAACGGCAGTGCTTCGATGTGCTGTAACATGGGCGTTATGCCTGTGACATTTGAGGCGGGGAGCGCGCTGATCGCAGCTGGCAGATCGCTTGTCTTCGACCCCGCCACGGTGCTTAACCGAGTGAGGGAGGGCTTTTTGTCGCACTGTCTGCCTGGGCAGAACGAACGTGCACGGGTTTCGTTTTTACAGAAACCACATGACGTGTGTGACATAGTGTTTGTGGGCACTGAAGAGTGGGCACGTTTACTATGTAGTGTGTGCGATCGACCTGAGTCGTTGTTATGGGCGCGAGCCCTGTGTGAAGGGCTGTGCTTATATGTGGAGATGGGCACTGAGCAGTGAAACAGCGGCGTGCTTGGGTGAGAGTTCGGCCGCAGCGGGACTCATACACCGGCGCTTTCCTAGGAGCGCTAGGATGACTTCGGGGCTTCCGGTCTTACCGCAATCCTCTGCCGTGGTCCCCGCGGTGCGGGGCGACGGGCGGTAGAGCGAGAGCGGGGTCTCGAGCTGCGTTGCTGTCGCTGTTGTGATGAAGCAGCAGGAGGTGGGGGGTGTGGCTGAGAGCTTTGCGGGGCCGGTCTAGCACGACTCGCTGCAGAACCGGAGCGCTTCGGAAGGAAGTGCTTAAAGGCTTGAGACGCCTTCTGGACCTCGACGAATCTCTCAATGAACTCGTTGACAGAGGATCCGAAGAGGCCAGCGGAAGTTAGCGGGGCGTCGAGGAACGCGGCGCGGTGCCATGTCTGAAAGCGTCAGCAAGGGATGCCTCTCAGCCACAGTAGCGGAAGCCATAACTCGTCCCATAGCCTGTGCAGCGGACTTAGCAGCGCGAAGAGAGAGATCCGAAGTGCCCCTCACATCCGCGAGACAGATAGCCTCAGGTCCCCTCTCGTCCAGCTTACGGAGTAGTTCACCCTGGAATATCTGCAGCGTGGCAATGGTGTGTAATGCAGTCGAGCCTGCCCAGCAGCAGAGAAGATCCGCGCAAGCAGAGATGACGTCATGCGGCAGGCTTTAGATGGCAACACCGCTTTCGTCAGCCGTCCAGCAGAGGACAGGCAAAGGTGCGTCGCTATCGCCTGTTCCACAGGCGGAAATGACTGGTAGCCTCTGTTTTTAGCATTGTCCAGTGTGGAGAATACTGGTGAGACAGACGAACGAATTCGTGCTGAATAGGGAGCGTTCCAAGCCTTTGCCACCTCTTCGTGAAGCTCAGGAAGAAATGGAGCGGGCTTTGAATTCGGAGAAGTACTCTCACCCGGAAGATAACTACCATCCAGCCAGGAATGAGAGGGGAGCGCTGGTGCAGACCATTCGAGGCCGAGACTCGTCGCGGCCAGCGTGAGCACTCGCCTCGGCTCCTTCTCGATGTCAGCTCGTCTGCTGGGCTTTTGAGCAGAAAGCGCGAGATCCCCGGAGCTCGCCCAGCATTCGCTGCCCGAAGCTAGCAGAGAGCATGTGTCCTCTTCCCCCGACGCGGCCCTGAGATCAACTTCCTCGGAAGACGCGGCTGCAGATGGCGAGCGCTGACCATCGGGAAGCGATGCAGGGGATGCCGGTGAAGCAGGGTGAACCGGCGAGCTCGGTCGGGCTGGAGAAGGTTCCGCATCCGCTGGGAGCGGCGCTTTTTACGGCGCGACAGCGCGGCGGGGAATGCAGGCTCGGAGAAAAACGCCAAGCGAGTCCTCAGAGTCACCATTGGCATCAGCTTGCAGTGAGGGCAGCCGCCGTCAGCGAGCGCGAGCGCTGCATGATCTTCACCCAGGCAGGAGACACAGATGACGTGACGGTCTCCCTCGCTGAGTGGGGCTCTGCACGAGCTGCATTTAGAAGGCATCTTAAAAAAGACGCAAGCTCTTTTACGAGTGTGTGTCGCAGGGCGAACACACACACGAGGATATAAAAGGATATGGGAACCGGAGAGCGCAGCAAGAACGGCAGTGGAAGGCGGCGTTGGCCAGCAGCTTCAGGAATGGCTCGTCCCATTGAGATGCTATCAGACGACGCGTTTTCAAAATTAAGGATAATTTTTTGCTTCAGTGTATCGTAAAAAGAGACTTTTCCCGCAGCGTCTTAGCTAAGGCGCAGTACGAGAGAACTCTAGTAAGAGAACTAGTAGAATGTAGTGTACTATTGAAATAAAGTGTAATTTAAAAATATAATATCAGTATGCCAGTTGTATAAAAGTTGCTAGGCTGAAAATTTGATATTATACCTATATAAAACTGGAAATATATAAATAGTTGCATCAATGCATGTAGCATATATATATATATATATATATATATATATATACACACTAGGGGTGTAACCCGTTTCGGTACAGGGCTTTCGGTACGGTGCACGTGTGTACCGAATGCAATATTTTGTGTGTGGAACATAAGTACATTTTCGTGTTTCCAAACGAACATATTAAGTGGCGGAAGTCTCCGCGGTCATTGCAAATCCCACCCTACAGCTGATTCTAAGGCCGGCGACACACTGGCTGCGTGGCGTGAGCGTGGCGTTTCTGCTGCGTGTCAGTTGCGTGACGGCTGCTTCTCATTTTCTGTTTCTTTACACAACAGAATCGTGCCTGACGCGGCGATGGCGCACTGCTCCTTTTGTAGGTGACATAGAGGGAGGCCGCCAAAAGACCAGGAACTTGTCTTCACGACAACAATATCTATACTTCATGTTGAGCATAAATATAAAGCCTACTGATAAAGGACACCGTCAACAGTATTGACGGCAAAATAGACTATGTTTGACAGGTGCAATATGCCAGTGTGTCACCGGCCTAAGGTTTTAAAAAGGCATCACGCGAGTGTGAACATCACTACAACTAGGAAAAAAACTATTGTGATTCAAACACAGCTCCCGTCGGCATTTAAACAGACCTTTGATCTTAATCCCGATCGGTCCAACGCAATAACGAAATCTGAGCAGGTCTAAGAACTGAAACTGTTGATGCTGCACTTTACACTTTGGAAAAGTTATATAATATATTTTTTAAATATGAGCAGGCCTACAAGCTGGGATTGGTAATGCTGCACTGTAATCATAGTTATTTATTTATATTTTTCATTATATTTTATTATATGATATTGGTTTGAGACTGAGAGTATTTTATTTAGTGGAGAACTTTGCAGCAGTATTTTATTTCTTATTCTTTTTTTATTTTATATATATTTTATTAAAAATTATTTTAAAAAAGTGTTAACAAATTGTAAAAAAAAGTTTATAGTAATAAACAACCTGCAGTTTAATGTTTGCATTTCTTTCCCTTACTGTACCGAAAATGAACCGAACCGTGACTTTAAAACCGAGGTACGTACCGAACCGTGATTTTTGCGTACCATTACACCCCTAATATACACATACACAAACATGCATTGATGCAACTATTTATATATTTCCATAGTTTTATATAGGTATAATATCAAATATATATAACAGGTATATAATAAGTATATATATATACATATACATATACAGGTAATGGTCGTATAATTAGAATATCATCAAAAAGTTTATTTATTTCACTAATTCCATTCAAAAAGTGAAACTTGTATATTATATTCATTCATTACACACAGACTGATAATTTTCAAATCTTTATTTCTTTTAATTTTGATGTTTATAACTGACAAATAAGGAAAATTAAGTGTCAATTTGAATATAACTTAAGACCAATACAAAGAAAGGATCTTCAGAAATCTTGGCCACTGAAAAGTATGAACATGAAAAGTATGAGCATGTACAGCACTCAATACTTAGTTGGGGCTCCTTTTGCCTGAATTACTGCAGCAATTTGGCGTGGCATGGAGTCTATCAGTGTGTGGCACTGCTCAGGTGTTATGAGAGCCCAGGTTGCTCTGATAGTGGCCTTCAGCTCTTCTGCATTCTTGGGTCTGGAATATCGCATCTTCCTCTTCACAGTTCCCCAACAATTTTTTATGGGGTTAAGGTGCAGGCGAGTTTTCTGGCCAGTTAAGAACAGGGATACCATGGTCCTTAAACCAGGTACTGGAAGCTTTAGCACTGTGTGCAGGTGCCAAGTCCTGTTGGAAAATGAAAACTGCATCTCCATAAAGTTGGTCAGCAGAAGAAAGTGAGAAGTGCTCTAAAACTTCCTGTTATATGGCTGTGTTGACCTTGGACCTCAGAAAAAACAGTGGACCAACACCAGCAGATGACATGGCGCCGCAAACCATCATTGATTGTGCAAACTTTACACTGGACCTTAAGCAATGTGGATTGTGTGCCTCTCCTCTCTTCTCTGGGACTCTGATATCTGAAGGAAATGCAAAATTTACTTTTATCAGAGAACATAACTTTGGACCACTCAGCAGCAGTCCAGTCCTTTTTGAAGCAAGATGCTTCTGACTCTGTCTGTTGTTCAAGATTGGCTTGACAAGGAATGCGAGAGCTGAAACCCATGTCTTGCATACGTCTCTGCATAGTGGTTCTTGAAGCACTGACTCCAGCTGCAGTCCACTGTTTGTTAATCTCCCCCACATTTTTGAATGGGTTTTGTTTCACAATCCTCTCCAGGGTGCGGTTATCCCTATTGCTTGTACACTTTTTTTCTACCACATCTTTTCCTTCCCTTCGCCTCTCTATTAATCTGCTTGGACACAGAGCTTTGTGAACAGCCAGCCTCTTTGCAATGACCTTTTGTGTCTTGCCCTCCTTGTGCAAGGTGTCAATGGTCGTCTTTTGGACAACTGTCAAGTCAGCAGTCTTCCCCATGATTGTGTAGCCTACAGAACTAGACTGAGAGACCATTTAAAGGCTTTTCAGGTGTTTTGAGTTAATTAGCTGATTAGAGTGTGGCACCAGTTGTCTAAAATATTGAACGTTTTCACAATATTCTATTTTTCTGAGATACTGAATTTGGGATTTTCCTTAGTTGTCAGTTATAAACATCAAAATTAAAATAAATCAACATTTGAAATATATCAGTCTGTGTGTAATGAATGAATATAATATACAAGTTTCACTTTTTGAATGGAATTAGCAAAATAAATAAACTTTTTGATGATATTCTAATTATATGACCAGCACATGTATATACTGTATATAGGTGCATCTCAATAAATTAGAATGTTGTGGAAAAATTTTATTATTTCAGTAATTCAATTCAAATTGCGAAACTACTGCACAGACTGAAGTGGTTTAAGTCTTTGGTTCTTTTAATTGTGATGATTTTGGCTCACATTTAACAAAACCCCACAAATTTACATCTCAACAAATTAGAATACTCCATAAGACCATTAAACATTTTTTTTAGTGAATTGTTGGCCTTCTGGAAAGAATGTTAATTTACTGTACATGTACTCAATACTTGGTAGGGGCTCCATTTGCTTTAATTACTGCCTCAATTCAGCATGGCATGGAGGTGAACTTAACACTGAACTTCAAGGTACTTGAAATATGAGCTTCTCCACCCTCCCTCCAGACTCTTGGACCTTGGTTTTCAAATGTAAAACAAAACTTGCTCTCATCTGAAAAGAGTACATTGGACCAATGGCAACAGTCCAGTTCTTCTTCTCCTTAGCCCAGTTAAGACGCCTCTGGCTTTGTCTGTGCTTCAGCACACACTTGACACGTCTGTGTGTGGTGGCTCTTGATGCCTTGACCCCAGCCTCAGTCCATTCCTTTTGAAGTTCACTCAAATTCTTGAATTAATTTTGCTAAAAGTCTGCAAATCTCTTTAGTTGTGTATCATTTTCTTCCACTCTTTTTCCTTCCACTCAACTTTCTCTTAACATGCCTGGATACAGCACTCTGTGAACAGCCAGCTTCTTTGGCAATTAATGTTTTTGGTTTACTCTCCTTGTGAAGGGTATTAATGATTAAGAGACCTTTTTGAAGGCTTAGGAAACCTTTGCAGGTGCTTTGAGTTGATTGGCTGATTGGCATATCACCATATCCTAATTCGTTGAGATAGGCTGCATTTACACTGCAGGTCTTGATGCCCAAATCCGGTTTTCTGACTATATCCAATTTTTTTGACAACCCGCTTACATCATCTTTTAAAAGTGACCCGTATCCGATTTTTGCATTTATACTGTACACTGCTGAAATTACCAAACGTAGACGTTCTGACCAGGAAAAGGTAAGACAGCATTAAATACAATGGATGCAGATGCAAATAAAATGATACAGTGTTTTGCTTTCCACAATATTTTGAAGTCAGCAAAACATTGGTCTCACGGCGGAGAAAAAAGAGGAGATCCCTTTATTTCTGTAACAACCCTGCATTTTTGCAAAGACTTAAAGGACATGAACCCTCCACATTGCTCCACTGTGTGTATCCTTCGTCCTCCATTGCACCTGTAAGTCATGTGATCTCAGTTGGTAGTGTCCACCTGAGTTGACGTCACTTTTTTAATGAAGTACGATTCGCATTTACTGGGGAATATCCGATTTGTATGCTTACAAGACACACGCAAATGCACGTATCCAATTTATTACCACATATGAATTAGGCCTGAATCCGATCTGAGAAAATCGGAATCCATGCAGTTTTTCCTGCTTACACGTTCACCGGTCATATCCGATGTGCGCCACATGAGAGGAAAAAATTGGAATTGAGTCACTTGAACCATGCAGTGTAAATGGGGATATAGTGAATTGGTGGGTTTTTATTAAATGTGAGCCAAAATCATCACAATTAAAAGAACTAAAGACTTAAACTACTTCAGTCTATGTGTATTGAATTTATTTAATATACAAGTTGCATAATTGGAGTTGAATTACTGAAATAAATGAACTTTTCCATTACATTCTAATTTATTGAGATGCACCTGTATATATACACAACTATAGAAAAAAGAGACCACTTTAAAATTATCTGTTTCTATGGATTGAATGTATTTAGTAGGTATGTGTTTGAATAAAATGTTTATATTTGTTTTAATCCATAGAATAACATTTATTCCAAATTTTTTATATTTTATATAATATATTGTCACTTAGAGTTCCACTAAAATTCATTCAAATATTGATTTCTTAACTCTTCTGAAGTTAAAACATTTGTAGTGTGCTGTCTAAAAATTAATATAAACTAATATATCTGAAAACATGGCATCTTTTTGACCACTGTCCAAATGTCATTTCATGCACTAAATGACAAATTTTTTATTTACACTACATAGCAGAATATGAGAGCTTTTACATAAAGTAGTATATTCAGTTTACCATAGCACATTATGAAGTCATATAAACTGTATACAGTTAATGACTGTATGATATGCAGTATATGAGAACACATTGTTATGTGTTTTTTTCTCTGATGCAGACTCAGACCCTTCAAAGATATAAATGAATCAAACTCATGGTATTTCTGAGCTGAGAGCGATAGGGTTTACAGTAATCTGTGCAGTTTGAGAATGCTGTTCAAATTATGTAATATATCACCACACAGTGGCACTGTTACACAAACTATAAAACTACTCACCAGCCGCTAATACTACAAAACGTTATCATTAATATATTGAGCAGGTGAGTAGGAATAACTACCATGGCCATATCAGATTTGTGTAAGTACAAATCAATCCTCTACCTACTCACAAATATATATATTACAGTTTAATAAAAAATGTCTTCCTATGCAATTCACTTTAAACAGTTAAGCATTCTAGTTATAATATATATATATATATATATATATATATATATATATATATATATATATATATATGCATGTGTGTGTGTGTGTGTGTGTAATTAATTCATTTCATCACAATATTCATTACATTTATGTAGGTGCTTTTCTGCTTTTCTAAGCACTCATAGCACTCTACATTGTGAAGGGGGTATCTCCTCGTCCACCACCAGTGTGCAGCATCCACCTGGATGATGCGATGGCTGCCATAGTGCACCAGAACGCCCAGCACACACCAACTTAATGGTGCAGAGGAGACAGAGTGATGAAGCTAATCAGTAGATATGGGGATTTGTTAAGAGGTCATAATGGTCAGAGGCCAATGGATAAATTTGGCCAGGATGCCGAGGTCACACCTCCACTCTTTTCAAAAGACATTCTGGGATTTTAATGACCACAGAGAGTCAGGACCTCATTTAACATCTCATCTGAAGGATGGTGATTTTACAGTATAGTGTCCTCTATACTGAAGCTTAAAGACCTACACAGACCACAGGGTGAGCCCCCCCTGCTGGCATCACTTACACTTCTTGGAGCAGCAACCTAGTTATCCCAGGTGCTCTCCCATTCAGGCACTGGGCTGCAGGGCGATATGGCTGCTGGCTTTATATATCAGTTGGTTTATTTGATGTGGTGATAAGCTTTTCACATCTACAGATTGTAGTGTTGTAAAGTTAAATGTTCAGTCTAAATAATATCTGTGAAAATTAATCTAAAGGCTTGAATACACTGTCATCACAGAAAAAAAGTATATATATATATACATATACATCAATTAATAAATGAGAGATACTGCATTCACAGCTCATACAGATTCTGCTGCACTCTTCTGGGAGCTTTTATGTGTATGCTGAGAAACTGATACCTTTTCCAGCTGGCCGATGCCCTCTTCAACACAGCAGATAGAAGCCACAGTCCTCAATGCCTGTGCATACAGAGTACTGAAGCAGTCCTGTCTGCAGATCTTAAGAAGGGCCACCACAGCTCCCTCCTGTGGACCACACAAACTGTCTGCTTTAATAAGTGCATTCAAATATCAATTATTAATCTGCTTAGAAAAATCCAACCTTCAGTAACATTTAAGTGGATATGTATCTTCAAAAATGTAAAACTCAATACAGAGTCTATATAAGTCAATATACTTAGTATATATATATATATATATATATATATATATATATATATATATATATATATATATATATATATATATATATATATATATATATATGCTGTGTGAGTATATGAATAGGTACATCAGGTAAATCAGGGGTGTATGTGAGTGAGTGAGTGTGTGCGTGTGTGTTGTAGGTCTATTTACAGAAATCAGTAATAAGATCAGCATCCTTTAACCCAGAACTGTGGATGACAGAAATCGGTCGCCACTACAGAGAAAATGACTGCAAGACGAGCTAACCACTGTCATTATGTGAATAAGCTTAATTATATGGGCAGCACAGCGCGTCATCCTGGGGCCACGCGATGCCACACTAGAGAGCCTCAATCTGCAGGATATTCACAAAGGCACATGAACACACCAGCTTCAGCTTTCTCATGCCCACCAGTCTGTTCTGTCTCTGGGTTTATTGACGAAAAAAACATTTAGCAATGAGTAACTGTCAGAATTTTTGAATTGCGCCCTTTTTTTATCTTTGAATTAAATTTACTATTCATTGTTTAAGTGTAAATTATTATTATTATTAGCTTATTAGCCTTTCTTTAACTAACCATGACATCAAATGGTTTGATGTTCCTATGCAATCATGTTCATCCATTCCTCGAAGAGAGATTTATAATTATTAGCTGTAATTAATTATTAATTAACTTTATTTTAGTAATCTGTATATACTAAAAAAAATTTAAGCATTAAAATATCTATACACTTATACAGCAAGGACATATTACATTTAACAAAAGGGACACAAATTTCATTTGTAATGTAAACAACAATTACAAAAACACCCATTTAAAATAAATGCTGTTTTTACTAACTTTTAGTTTTGGCATTAAATCCTGAAAAAACACTGTATCATGGTTTCAAAATTACAACACAACCATTTTCATCTGTGATAATAATAAGAAATGTACAACAAATCAGCATATTAGATTCCCTAAGGACATGTCTCAACAACAGACTGCAATCTGTTAGGATTAACTCTTCCATCCTCACCTTGAACACTGGTATACCCACGACTGCATACTTGTACATGGCTCTTACTCCATAATCAGCAGACAGCACCACGGTTTTAGGCCTGATCAGCAGTGACTATGAAATGGCCTACAGGAAGGAGGTTCAGCATCTGGCAGTCTGGTGTGAAAATTATAATCTCCCACTTAACACTCAGAAGACCAAGGAACTAATTGTGGACCCCCGACGGATTAGGAAAGACCACACACACACACATACACAAATCTACATTAATGGGGCTGAGGTAGATAGTTTATCTAGTTTCAAATTCCTGGGTGTCCATATCTCTGATAATCTTTCCTGGTCCCACAACACCACCACTCTTAGAAAGTAAAAGGAAGGCTCACCTTTCCCCCGACATCCTTCTAAACTTTTACAGATGCACAATTGAAAGCATCTTAACAAACTGCATCAAAGTGTGGTATGGCAACAGCACCATCTCAAACAATAAAGTTCTTTAACAGGTTGATAAATACATCACTGGTGTTAAGTCAAGTCAAGTCAAGTCTGCTTTATTTTCAATTCTTCCACATGTACAGTACATACATACAGATAATCGAAATTGCATTACTCTCAGACCCTTGTTGCATACACTAACAGTAGAGCCTAAAAATCTAGATCAAATATAAAATATAAGATACAGCTATACAATAAGGCAATGTAAAAAGACATATAATAAACTTAAATAAATAAAGTTAAATAAAGCAGCGCAAGGCACATGGCAGATAGACTGCAAATCAGTGAAGTGAACAAACAGTCTGATTAAAGTGACAAAGGGCTCAAGAGCAGTTATTTTATTAAACTGACTGAAGAGGTAGTAGAATAATGTCAGTTCCATGGTGAATGAGGTAGTGAGCAGACCAATGCTGCACAAAGTGACTGGTGCATACCATCATATGTTAGTGGGGGGGGGGATCTGCGGAGAGGGGGTTTCATAGTTCAGTGGTGCCTGGGGCAGAAGATGGACAGGGTGGCAAGTTTTGGAGCGAGTTCAGCTTCCTGACAGCCTGATGGATGAAGCTGTCCCTCAGTCTGCTGGTCCTGCCCTGGAGACTCCGCAGTCTCCTCCCTGATGGCAGCAGACAGAAGAAGCTGTGTGATGGGTTGGTGGGATCACCTGCAATGCAGACAGCTTTGCGGGTGAGACGGGTACCGTAAATGTCCTGGAGGGAGGGGAGAGAGACATCAATGATCTTCTCAGCTGCTCTCACTATAGCCCCTTTCACACTGCGATTCCGGCAAATACATGGATAAAGTGTTCCGGCAATTGCTCCCGGGTCGCTAGATTGTGCACTTTCACACTGTCAGTGATTACCCGGGATATGTGCGTGCTTTTACACACAACCCTTAAAGATCCCGTAACGACACGTGACATCAGACTGTGATGTGTAATGTACGAGTCGAAAACGTTAGGCACGTTATACTTTCACTGAAGCTGGCGAACGATCTCGGCATCAGAGCGGAAAGTGAGGAACTAACTGATCTCTGCTTCATTACAGTTCGCACATATTTTTTTGTCGCGAACGTTGATCTTCCTTCAAAACAGCTGGTAAAAGAGTCGCGTGATAACGTACGTAATCACTACGACACGGCATTAGATCTGGTTTTTGTTCACACAGCGCTCATTCCAGGACTGAACCCGGCAATGTTACTAGGCCCCCGACCCGGGTTCAATGCCGGAATCAATCCCGGGATGTGTTTGCTTTCACACAGAAGGCGACCCGGCAATGTTCCAGCAATTTGCCGGGTCCGACGTGCAGTGTGAAAGGGGCTTATGCATTGCAGTGTCTTTTGGCAGGACGCATTGCAGGCGCCATACCACACAGTGATGCAGCTCGTCAGGATGCTCTCGATGGTGCCTCTGTAGAATGTGTACATGATGGGGGCGGGGCTCTCCTCAGTTTGCAGAGGAAGTAGAGACGTTATTGTGATTTCTTGGCCAGTGCTGCAGTGTTGGCGGCCCAGGAGAGGTCCTCTGTGATGTGTCCCAGGAACTTGGTGCTGCTCACTCTCTGGAGAGGAAGAGTGGAGACGATCATAGCCCAAGTTGCTTGAAGTCCAGTGTTAAGTTTCCACAGTCTGTGATGATTTGGGGTGCAATGTCACCTGCTCGTGTTGGTCCATTGTGTTTTTTGAAGTCACTGCACCCGTTTACCAAGAAGTTTTGGAGCACTTCGTGCTTCCTTCTGCTGACCAGCTTTTTAAAGATGCTGATTTAATTTTCCAGCAGGATTTGGCACACTACCCACAAAAATACCAAAAGTTGGTTAAAAGACTGTGGTGTTGGTGTGCTTGACTGTCCAGAAAACGCACCAGACCTGAACCCCAAAGAGAATCGATGGGGTTTTGACAAGAGGAAAATGAGAAACAAGAGACCAAAAAATGCAGATGAGCTGAAGGCCACTGTCAAATAAAGCTAGGCTTCCTTACCACCTCAGCAGTACCACAAACTGATTTGAGTACCATGATGAATTGTGGCAGTAATTAAAGCAAAAGGAGCCCCTACCAAGTACTGAGTACAAGTACAGTAAATGAACATACTTTCCAGAAGGTCTTATGAAGTATTCTAATTGGTTGAGATAGTGAATTGGTGGGTTTTTGTTAAATGTGAGCCAAAATCATCACAATTAAAAGAACCATAGACTTAAACTACTTCATTCCTTTAGCATTGTATTTTTTTATTACACAAGATTCACAAATTGAATTGAATTACTGAAAAAACTTTTCCACCACATTCTAATTCACTGAGATGCATCTGTGTGTATATATATATATATATATATATATATATTAGTGATGCTCCGATTAATCGGCCACTGATCATGATCGGCCGATATTGGCAAAAAATTGCTTGATCAGTGAAACCCAAAAGCGCGATCACGTGAGGTATAGATTACTCGCACGACTTCTTCACACATGCATGCACGGCGCACAGGCACACAACAGCAGAGCGGAGCTTGTCAGTGGCAACATGAGTTCTCCCGTCTGGAAGTTTTTCAAAGTGTCCGATAAAGACGTAAAGTTAGCCATTTGCAATGTATGTCATGATGAAATCCCTCGAGGTGGAAGCAAGCACATCATTTTAACACCACTTACATGATGAGGCATCTTAGAACACACCATACAACTGAATATGCCGAGTATGAGAAACTAAACCAGCCGAAGCCAACAACATCCCCATGCCTCAACCAGCCGACTGTGAGTGATGCATTTAAACGACGTGAACCATACAGCAGATGTGTGATCTGTGATGTGTGTCTCCCCACGTTGTACCAAACAGTGTACACACACACATTGACAGGCTTCTGAAGGATAGTGTACATATTAGCTTCACAAGCAATATATGGAGTGCAGACGCCTGTCCAATGTCCCTGCTAAATTTAACAGCACACTTTATTGACTCAAACTTCGAAAGACACAGCATTGTGCTACATTGTCAGGATTTCACAGGGCCACATTCTGCGGAGGCTTTGGTGAACGCATTTAGCGGCATGTTTTAGTCCCAGGGGAATAGAAAACGCCAAAAACATGCAGAAAGCAATGAGAGACGCGGATTTCCCTGGCCTGCCGTGTGTAGCACATACTCTCAAGCTTGCTGTGCATGAGGGTATATTATCCCAGTGAAGTATTTTGGATATCACAGCTTCAGGGAGACACATTGTTGGGCACTTTAAGCATTCTCCGTTGGCATATACCCGGCTGGAAAATTATCAAAAGCTGATACACAGAAGCTATATGCAATTGCAACAGTGCTAGATCCAAGGTAAGAGAAACTTATATCACTTATCATTAGTCTTCCCCTGTCTTTCAATCTTTGTCCAACTATCCTACTAAATAGATAATTAGGCTTTTCTTATGCCTTATTTGAAGGACGGCTTATAGTAATCTAAAATATTTTATATTTTTTGTCATAGTTGAAAATGGGTTACTCTGGTAGTATTTAACCCTTTAATACCTAAGCCAAGAAATAATGGACATCAGAAAATGTTATGTTTTTTTTTTTTAATCTGAAGTCTTTATTAGGCCCTTTAACAAAATGTAAAAAAATAACAGATTGTACAACAAGTAAAAGATTGTATACAACAGGGTTTTATGCAAAGTTTATAGCTCATGGTGACACAGTGGGTCTCAGAAATGCATGTATCAAATATGATACGTACAGCATTTAAGGGTTAATTTTTGTGACTATGTAATCTGACACAATTGTATGTGTGTGGCCTGCATGGCAAGTCACTATAATTGATTACACATAGTTTCTCATTTTTATATACATTTCAGATACAAAGACAGATACTTTCCAGAGGTACTCAAACCAACTGTGTGTGATCTGTTTCGGGACGTCATTACAGCCCATTGTCACACTGAACTGCCAAGTACAAGCAGCATGGAGGTGCCCAGTTCCAGCAGGTCAACAGACAAAAGCCCACCAGCTTGCTCTTTACAGGCAATGTTTGCTGAACTGGTGGAGTAGGATATGCGACAAACTGATGAGGAAATCACGATCATCTCACAGATCAACCAATATCTAGCAGAGGCCGTAATGCCACGCAGTGGACAGCCACTTGCTTATAGGCAGGAGAATAAAGGCCGCTTCCCTGCACTTGTACAGACAGCAAGAGCATATCTTTGTTTACCATGCACACGTTTGGATAGTGAGTGACTGTTTAGCAGTCGCTCACTAACCCTAACCCTAACTGTCTAACCCTAACCCTAACCCTAAACTAACCCTGACATCAAAAAATGTGGAGATGCTCATAGTCATCAAGAGAAACTTGCCTTTTATGATTGAGACCTGAATGATTTTGTACTCTTTGTTAGTAGGCCGAAGCCCAGCAAGTTCAGTTTTGAAACGTTATGTGGCCAATTGTTTAATTTTAATACAAAAAAGGTACATTTTACAAGTAGCCTGGGCCTATGTGACCTCATCCCATCCCAAGTTCATCTGGTTGGCCTCCTTGTTTCTCTGCTTTGTTATTTAGGAAGGATGGCATTGGCATACAGTAGCTTACATTATTTTATTTTTTTGATCTGATGTAGTTGGTTCATCAACTACATCAGACGTTCATAATAATAATAATAAAAAAACAACTTGCAACATACAGTAGTTTTGTCCTTTGTGGCAGTAGCCAGTTTTGGTGTAACAAGTTTTACATATAGCTGCCAATTATTAAATGTAATCAGTGTTTTAAGAGGCTACATCCCATTAAGCTGATCTGATGTGTGTTCGTCTGCCTAACCCCTCTTTGTTTTTTTGTTTTTTTTTTCTCCATTCTGTCACCGATGGAGTTTCGGTTCCTTGCCGCTGTCGCCTCTGGCTTGCTTAGTTGGGGTCACTTCATCTACAGCGATATCGTTGACTTGATTGCAAATAAATGCACAGACACTATTTAACTGAACAGAGATGACATAACTGAATCCAATGATGAACTGCCTTTAACTCTCATTTTTGCATTATTGACACTGTTTTCCTAATGAATGTTGTTCAGTTGCTTTGACGCAATGTATTTTGTTTAAAGCGCTATATAAATAAAGGTGACTTGACTTGACTTGACTTGACATGAAGGCAAGGGAAGCATGACACAAACAATAACAAAATAAAAGACATGAAATCATGAACATGACAAAACCCAAACATGAAACAAAACCCACATTACATATATATATATATTTGTATAAACAAAAAATATAAAACAGTCCATTACTGGTTCATGCATGAAAGATGAGCCTTTGGTTTATTTATGGTCTCAAATATTGAATAACATTATGAACTATAAAGCAATATCAGCGCAATGTTGGTGAATTAAATTTGTCTCATTTTTGAACTGTGATGTTCAGTGTATGAATTGAATTTATGAACAAAAACTAGAACAATGAGTATAGATTAAACAGAAAGGGAGAACCAAAAGCGCTGACAGATCTTTAACATGATGTATTTATTTTATTAGTGCACGGCAGCAGACGGAAGTGAATGATGAATTCCGATGCCGGTAGCAAACAGCCAGTTGTCATTTCTCTAAAATTAAATTCAATTCAATTTATGCATTTAGCAGTAAAAGTAAAACCTTATCAGACGACTAATGGACATGAGGCCTCCCCATCACTGTCATCATAGTTAACCAATAAGAACCCAGACAATTTTGTCCTTATAGGAAAATGCTGTGGCATATATACAGTATATATATATATATATATATATATATATATACACAGTACAGACCAACAGTTTGGACACACTTTCTCATTCAAAGAGTTTTCTTTATTTTCATAACTATGAAAATTGTAGATTCACACTGAAGGCATCAAAACTATGAATTAACACATGTGGAATTAGATATGGAATTATATACATAAACAAAACGTGTGAAACAACTGAAAATATGTCATATTCTAGGTTCTTCAAAGTAGCCACCTTTTGCTTTGATTACTGCTTTGCACACTCTTGGCATTCTCTTGATGAGCTTCAAGAGGTAGTCACCTGAAATGGTCTTCCAACAGTCTTGAAGGAGTTCCCCGAGAGATGCTTAGCACTTGTTGGCCCTTTTGCCTTCTGTCTGCGGTCCAGCTCACCCCTAAACCATCTCGAATGGGTTCAGGTCCGGTGACTGTGTAGGGCAGGTCATCTGGCGCAGCACCCCATCACTCTCCTTCTTGGTCAAATAGCCCTTGATGCCTTTAGCGTGACTCTACAATTTTCATAGTCATGAAAACAAAGAAAACTCTTTGAATGAGAAGGTGTGTCCAAACTTTTGTTCTGTACTGTATATATATATATATATATATATATATATATATGTTACATATATGTTACATTGGCCATTTATTTCTCAGTTAAATAGGAGTTGTATGTTGTTATTGTTTTTTACTTATCCACAGCATATATCAAAATAATTACTTTTCTGGGAAGACGAAACAAAAACCTTGCTTTGCTTTGAAATGAGCAGCAGAAAATACATAACACCTAAATAACTGAATCAGCTAAATGAATTGAGCAACTCATGCATTTTTCTTAATGTGACAAATACGTCACATCTAAATTCCACAAAAATGCACACATTGTCACATGACTGAAGCTGGGTGTTCATTACATGTCACTCAGGGACTTCCTGAGTGGAAAGTGAGGGATAATGCTTTGAAAATACCTTTACGGATAATCACCAGAGTTCACTGACACTGTGGGTTCTTATGGATTAAATAAAGAACCCCCTCCAAAAACCAGCAGTGTCAGAAACACACTATTATATTATACATTCAGAAGCTCAAATACTTGGTATAGTATTCATTCAACCATCGAAGTCACCAGTGTACCAACTAGAACTTAATTACCCATCATCCACCCATAAACAATTTTCCTGTGACATGTTATTTTTATTAAAGTAAGGAGTGCTATAGGTGCAGAATAATTAATCTTTAAACTGCACTACAGATCACATGTTATGATAAATATTTTAGCAAGAACAATGATCAATGATGCGCACTTACTTGCGATATTATGGGGGACACTACTGGATTACTGTACAACCACAGCTGCACAGAGGTGTTAATGTCGTGTAAAGTCATCTCTACTACATTATGAAAAATTCCACTTTATTTAAAGGACATAACTAGGAGAAAACTGTAAGATTTAGCTTTTTACAAAAGCCGAATCAGACAATGCACTACAATAAATATGCGTTTATCTGTTTCCACTAAAATAGCTAAAATATGTTTATCTTATCAGCAAAACTGCATACATTTAATTTGAAATAATCAAAATTCTATTTGACCAGTGTAAAAGAATGAGATCATCTAAAATATCTATGAACTATTTGAAACCATTTTTGTAATGGATATTTTCATGTATCAATTCTAAAACATAGCAGGTAGACTACTTTCGTATTGTCTCTTTGTTAAACATGGTGTCACTTGCATGGGAATTTGCATGTAAATGATATGCAGATGAGGTTATGCATAGTAAAACAAGCCGTTGTAAGCTCCATATATGGTGATTTTGGGGAGGAGATGAGGTGGAAATGCACGTACGCATAATCTTCCCCTGACTAGGATTTATAAAGAGGTTTTTGCGCAGGTTCTGGTGTGCGCATGGTTTTATAAATCTGAAAACTTTTGGGCGTACGCAAAATCTAGCTTTTGTGCCTACATAAAAAATTTAGAATGAAATCTAAGGAGAGTTTCATAATGAGACCCCTGCTTATTACCTGCCTGATGATCTTGTCTACCACAATCACTATTCTACTTACTTCTTCCAAGTCAGTCTTCTGTTAGCAACAACCTGCAAGTGCTCCTCCAGATCTTTCAAAAAAGTCTCTATATTAACCACTTCAAAGATTTAGAGATTAGAACGCAACACTTTTAAATATGTTTCTGCTGCTGGGTAGAGTGTAAAAGGCAGAAAGAACCATGTAAACATTGAGAATTGCTACTTTATTAATCTCAAGGCAAACAACAAAACAGTGAGTGTGAGCCATTTACAAAACAACAAAATATAAATTTCCAAATGAGAAGATAATACAATTAAATTAGGAGAAAACGAACTAGATTGTTGTCATATTAAATAAATAAATACAGCTATAAACTATACCCCAACCCTCTAACCTATCTAACCCGAAATCTTTGGTGTATAAGACTGACTAAATAGCCATTTCAGTCTGAGTCTGTATGCGACAAAAGGCCAAACCAATTTATCAGAAACCGATTGGGTGGAACCAGCGTGGGAGCCAATGAGACGTGAGACCATGTGCAAGCTTTTATTACACAGAGACATGGTCGTAACAGGCATGGGTCAAACACTGGCAAACAGGTATATAAAGGGCAAGACATAAGAATATTCCTAGGGTAAGCGTGAGTCTTCCAGAGGGCAACATCCAGAGGGCTAAGCAAGAGGGGAATCCAGTATCCAGCGCAAAAGGGTCAAAACACGAGTAACAGGGAAAGGCAAGAAAAAAAAACTAAACTATGAAAACTAGAAACGAAAACAAGACTATGAAGACAAGAAACTAACACAAGACTAAAAGAACTAACAAGGAAAGGCTTTTGTATTGCAGCTATTGCTTGGACAGGGATATACGCAGAACAATACTCGGCAGTGTGTGAAAGGAAGTCCAATGCTTGATGTATTGTGCTCTGTGTGTGTATTTGGTCTCAGGTGCATGTGTGATTGTTATCAGGTGACTGTGATTGGTGCAATGGAGCATGGGAAATATAGTCCAGGGTGTACTGTGTAGTGTGAGAATCTGTATTGTGGATGATGACCTCTGGTGGTGAATAAATGGAAGTTCAGTGATCATGACACCAATCCTCAAAATCCATTCTAAAAACTTTTTTAAAATTATTTTACGTTGTACTCTTACCAATTCCATCTCTTCACAGACTCCAAGCTTCAGTCACTCTTCCAGAATCCTATCTCAGAAAGGAGGTTAACCTTGAAATTAGGGAAACTCTCGGTTTTGTGTTTTAGAAGGGAAGGTTTGTTAAACCTGAGAAAGCAAGCTAAATCTGACTGCACACTAGACGATTTTCAAATCTTAACTAATTTTAAAACCATGGGAGACCACAGACAAGACAGTTCAACTGATTTTTAGCCTTATAATCCTCTGAATGCACACACTAGATGATTCGACCAGACCACGACACCACACACTTGATGTCTGACGGATGATTTCACAGTCACAAGTGATCTCACAGAGCCCTCCCTGCTTACCGTGCTGATGAGATACAGAGCAGATTGTCATCACTCAATGGCTGGATGTCTAAGTGGTGTCCACAGAATAATATAAGTTTCACAGACAATTGGATGAGCTTTTGGGGCAGACCTGACCTGTTAAAAAGAGATGGTGTTCATCCCTCCTGGGTGGTGCTGCTCTTCTCACTAGAAATATAGCACACAGTCTTAGAGTTTGTACTTGACTGGCTAAACCGATCTTCTGTTAGCTGCATCACGTCACAGAAGTCAGTTTAAAAAAAACTTCCAAACCAATTTTAGAGTAACAATTTAATTGAAGTTCAACAAATAAAAAACAGATGCAATATGGATAAACAAATTATAAAACTTGGCTTATTGAATATCTGGTCCCTTTATACAAAAGCACTATTTGTAAAAAAAAAAAACTTAATTAAAGAGGTTGCTGATTTTATATCCAAGTTAGCTCTGGCTGCAGATAAAGTTTTAATTGTTGGTGATTTTAATATCCATGTTGATAATCAAAAAGATGCATTGGGATCAGAATTTATAGGCATTCTGAACTCTCTCAGGACCTATTAATTGTCGAAATTATACTCTAGATTTAATACTGTCACATGGAATTGAGGTGTTGAAATTATGCAGCCAAGCGATGATATCTCAGATTAGGGGTGTAACGGTACGTGTATTCATACCGGACCGTTTCGGTACTGGGCTTTCGGTACAGTGCACGTGTGTACCGAATGACCGAATGGAATATTTTATGTGCGGAACATGGGTACATTTTCGTGTTTCCAAATGAACATATTAAGTGGCGGAAGTCTCCAAATCCCGCCCTGCAGCTGATTCTAAGGCCGGTTGACACACTGGTTGCGTGGCGTGAGCGTGGCGTTTCTGTTGCGTGTCAGTTGCGTGACGGCTGCTTCGCGTTTTCTGTGTCTTTATACACCAGAATCGTGCCTGACGCGGCGCTGGCGCGCTGCTGCTACTGTTGGTGAGGGAGGCCGCAGAGGCGCCGACAGACCAGGATCTTGTCTTGATGACAAAAATATTGATACTTCATGTTGATCATAAATATAAAGCCTACTGATAAAGGACACCGTCAACAGTATTGACGGCAAAATAGACTAGGTACAATATGCCAGTGTGTCACCGGCCTGAGGCTTTCAAAAGGCATCACGCGAGTGTGAACATCACTACAACTAGGAAAAAAACTATTGTAATTCAAACGCAGCTCCCGTCGGCATTTAAACAGACCTTTGCTCTTAATTCTGATCGGTCCAACGCAATAACGAAATCTGAGCAGGTCTAAAAACTGAAACTGTTGATGCTCCAACTTTACACTTTGGAAAAGTTATATATATTTTTTAAATATGAGCAGCCCTACAAGCTGCGATTGGTAATGCTGCACTGTAATCATAGTTATTTATTTATATTTTTCATTATATTTTATTATATGATATTGATTTGAGACTGAGAGTATTTTATTTAGTGGAGAACTTTGCAGCAGTATTTTATTTCTTATTCTTTTTATTTTATATATATTTTATTAAAAAGTATTTTAAAAAAGTGTAAACAAATTGTTAAAAAAGTTCATAGTAATAAACAACCTGCAGTTTAATGTTTGGATTTCTTTCCCTTACTGTACAGAAATGAACCGAACCGTGACTTTAAAACCGAGGTACGTACTGAACCGTGATTTTTGCGTACCGTTACACCCCTATCTCAAATCATTATTTAGTTTTGTGCAAACTTCGTATAGCTAAATCTGTCAATTCTACTTCTTGTTACAGGTATGGTAGAACCATCACTTCTACCTAAAAGACTTGTTTGTAAGTAATCTTCTTGATGTAAAATGGAGCGCAGCTGGAGGAAAACAAAACTAGAGGTTTTTTGTATTGCTTGGCGGGAAAGTAACGTATCCTAAAAGAAAACAATAAAAACTGCTAGATCTGATTACTTTTCATCTCTTTTAGAAGAAAACAAACATAACACCAGGTATTTATTCAATACAGTGGCTAAATTAAGGAAAAATAAATCATTTCCTAACAGCACAGCATTAATGACTTTATGAACTACTTTACTTCTAAGATCGATACTATTCGAGATAAAATTGTAACTATGCAGCCGTCAGCTACATTATCACATCAGACAGTGCAATATAGATCCCTTGAGGAACAGTTCCACTCATTCTCTACTATAGGAGAGGAAGAATTGTATAAACTTGTTAAATCATCTAAACCAGCAACATGTATGTTAGACCCTATTACATCTAAGATCTTAAAAGAGGTGCTCACAGAAGTCAAAGATCCTCTTCTGACTGGTATTAATTCCTAATTGTCATTAGGATATGTCTCCAAACCTTCAAACTGGCTGTTATTAAGCCTCTCATAAAAAAAAAAAAAACACAACTTGACCCCAAAGAACTAGTTAATTACAGACTGATCTCAAATCTCTCTTTCCTGTTCAAGATACTAGAAAATGTAGTATCCTCACAATTATATTCCTTCTTAGAAAAAAATGCTATCTCTGAGGATTTCCAGTCAGGATTTAGACCGTACCATAGTACTGAGACTGCAACATTCTTTTACATAGACTAGAAAACTTTGTTGGCATTAATGGAAGTGCATTAGTACAGTTTAAATTGTACTTTTATTACCGCCATCAATTCGTATCAGTGAATGAAGAGGTATCATATCAATCAAAAGTACAGTATGGAGTACCTTAAGGCTCAGTACTAGGGCCGTTACTCTTTATGCTTTACATGTTACCCTTGGGAGATATCAGGAAACACGTGTTAGCTTTCACTGTTCTGCTGCTGATACTCAGCTCCATATTTCTTTGTGGCCCGGTGAAACATACCAATTTTATAAACTAACGGAATGCATAGTCGAAATAAAAAACTGGATGACGAGTAATTTCTTACCGCTAAATTCTGAATAAAACAGGTGTTAATTATAGGACCTAAAAACTCTGCATGTAATAACCTAGAAGGCTAAGACTTGATGGCTGCTCTGTAAATTCTTCATCATCAGTTAGGAACCTAGGTGTGCTATTTGATAGCAATCTCTCCTTGGAAAGCCATGTTTCTACCATTTGTAAAACTGAATTTTTTCATCTCAAAGAATATATCTAAATTATGACCTATGCTCTCAATGTCAAATGTAGAAATGCTAATTCATGAGTTTATGACCTCAAGTTCAGATTATTGTATTGCTTTATTGGTTGGTTGTTCTGCATGCATAATAAACAAACTCCAGCTAGTCCAAAATGCAGCAGCTATTTGTCTGGTTCTGTCAACCCTACACTGACTCCCTATCAAACATCGTATAGATTTTAAAATCTTCCTTATTGCTTATGAAGCCCTGAATGGATTAGCACCTCAGTATTTGAAAGAGCTCTTGCTCTTACTCCTATTTAGTGCCTAAACTCTGGAAAAACCTACCTACCATTGCTCAGGAGGTGGACACACTCTTGCAGTTTAAATATAGATTAAAGACCTATCTCTTTAACCTAGCTTACACATAACATAATATGCTTCTAATATCCAAATCCGTTACAGGATATTAAGACTGCATTAATTATGTAAACTGGAACCGGAAACACTTCCCATAACACCCCATGTACTTGCTACATCGTTAGATGAATGGCATCTATGCTTATATTAGTCTGTTTCTCTCTTATTCCGAGGTCACCGTAGCCATCAGATCCAGTCTGTTCAGATCAGAGGGTCACTGCAGTCAACCAGATCCAGTACGTATCCAGCCAGATGGTGATAAGCACATAGAAAGGACCTCTACAGCCCTGAAAGACAGTGGAGACAGAGACAACTAGATGAGCCCCAGATACAGATCCACTGTAAAGACCTTGTTCACACGACCACCAGGGCAAGACCACAGGAAACAGATGATTCTTCTGCACAATCAGACTTTGCTGCAGTCTGGAATTGAACTGCTGGTTTCGTCTGGCCAGAGGAGAACTGGCCCCAGACTGAGCCTAGTTTCTTCCAAGGTTTTTACTCAATTCTGTCACCGATGGAGTTTTTGTTCCTTGCTGCTGTTGCCTCTGGCTTGCTTAGTTTGGGACATTGAATTTACAGTGATATCGTTGACTTGATTGCAAATTATTGCACAGATACTATTTAAACTGAAATTATGAACTGCCTTTAACTGTCATTTTGCATGATTGACACACTGTTTTCCTAATTAATGTTGTTCAGTTGCCAATTTATGTCAAGAGTAAATATCAAACATGTCTCTATCCCATCTCGATTGGGAGCATTTCAATTATCATAATGACACCACACAACAGAGGATTTTACGGACAAAAAAAAATTCACATGCAACAAGCAACAAATTTTGCCATTAATTTTATATATATATATATATATGTATATATAAATAAACTTTTGCCTGTGGGATACCATGAAAGTTAATATTAGTTCAATAGCTTAAAGTTCTGCAACTTTTTACCTTTGATATAATAACAGTGATTAAGAATTAAAGTTTTTGAAGTATGAAGACATCTTTTTGTCGGGTCCTGTTGCGATGGTGAATTATAATTTCGTAGCTCCATTGATCATGACTTTTCATAGTCGTGGTGCAGGCACTAAACTCAGAGTCAACTTGCCCAGAGTTGATTGGACTAATTGTCAATGTCAATGTCAATGTCACCTTTATTTATATAGCGCTTTAAACAAAATACATTGCGTCAAAGCAACTGAACAACATTCATTAGGAAAACAGTGTCAATAATGCAAAAATGAGAGTTAAAGGCAGTTCATCATTGGATTCAGTTATGTCATCTCTGTTCAGTTAAATAGTGTCTGTGCATTTATTTGCAATCAAGTCAACGATATCGCTGTAGATGAAGTGTCCCCAACTAAGCAAGCCAGAGGCGACAGCGGCAAGGAACCGAAACTCCATCGGTGACAGAATGGAGAAAAAAACCTTGGGAGAAACCAGGCTCAGTTGGGGGGCCAGTTCTCCTCTGACCAGACGAAACCAGTAGTTCAATTCCAGGCTGCAGCAAAGTCAGATTGTGCAGAAGAATCATCTGTTTCCTGTGGTCTTGTCCTGGTGCTCCTCTGAGACAAGGTCTTTACAGGGGATCTGTATCTGGGGCTCTAGTTGTCCTGGTCTCTGCTGTGTTTCAGGGCTGTAGAGGTCCTTTCTAGGTGCTGATCCACCATCAGGGCTGGATACACACTGGATCTGGTGGCTACAGGGACCTCGGAATAAGAGAGAAACATTAATATTAGTGTAGATGCCATTCTTCTAATGATGAAGCAAGTACATCAGGTGTTATGGGAAGTGTTCCTGGTTCCGGCTTACCTAATTAATGCAGCCTAAAAATCCTTTAACGGATTTGGATATTAAAAGTGTATTTGTGTGCTATGTGTAAACCAGGTTAAAGAGATGAGTCTTTAATCTAGATTTAAACTGCAAGAGTGTGTCTGCCTCCCGAACAATGTTAGGTAGGTTATTCCAGAGTATAGGCGCTAAATAGGAAAAGGATCTGCCGCCCGCAGTTCATTTTGATATTCTAGGTATTATCAAATTGAGTTTTGAGAACACAGTGGATGTGGAGGATTATAATGTAACGAGCTCGTTCAAATACTGAAGTGCTAAACTTTTCAGAGCTTTATAAGTAATAAGCAAGATTTTAAAATCCATACAATGTTTGGGAGCCAGTGTAGTGTTGACAGGACAGGGCTAATATGGTCATACTTCCTGGTTCTAGTAAGAACTCTAGCTGCTGCATTTTGGACTAATTGGAGTTTGTTTATTAAGCATGCAGAACAATCCCAAATAAAGCATTACAATAATCTAACCTTGAGGTCATGAACACATGGATTAACTTTGCTGCATTTGACATTGGGAGCATAGGCGCTCATTTAGATATATTTTTGTGATGGAAAAATGCAGTTTTATAAATGCTAGAAATGTGGCTTTCTAAGGAGAGCTTGCTATCAGATAACACACCTAGGTTCCTAACTGTTGATGAAGAATTGACAGAGCAGCCATCAAGTCTTAGACAGAGTTCTAGGCTATTACATGCAGAGTTTTTTTGGTCCTATAATTAACACCTCTGTTTTTTTTTTTTTTCAGAATTTAGCAGTAAGAAATGACTTGTCATCCAGGTATTTATATGGACTATGCATTCCGTAGCATTTTTTCCAATTGGTATGTTTCGCTGGGCCATGAAGAAATATAGAGCTGAGTATGATCAGCATAACAGTGAAAGTTAACACCGTGTTTCCTGATGATATCTCCCAAGGGTGAACATGTAAAGCTTGAAAAGTAACGGCCCTAGTACTGAGCCTTGAGGTTCTCCATACTGCACTTGCGATCGATATAAAACCTCTTCATTCACTGCTATGAATTGATGGCGGTCATATAAGTACGATTTAAATCATGCTAATGCACTTTCATTAATGCCAACAAAGTGTTCTAGTTCATGCAAAAGAATGTTGTGGTCAATAGTTTCAAATGCAGCACTAAGATCCAATAGCACTGATAGAGAAATACAACCTCGATCAGATGATAAGAGCAGGTCATTTGTAACTCTAAGGAGAGCAGTCTCAGTGGGGAAGTCGTGGCCTAATGGTTAGAGAGACGGACTCGCAATTGAAGAGTCTCGGGCCGGTAGGAATTGTGGGTGGGGGGAGTGCATGTACAGTGCTCTCTCCACCCTCAATACCATGACTTAGGTGCCCTTGAGCAAGGTGCGTCAGACTGGATAAGTTCTCTCCCCTGTAATTAGAACGACAGCCTATCAGAACATGGTACTTCTGATATAAAGGCTGCAATTAGGCTACCTGGGATGCGTCATTTGCTAGCTCTGCCCTTGGTGTGTGTGGGTTCGGCTTAAAGGTATGTTGTTAGCCGTTTGGCTAATATTGTAAGAGCTCTAGCATATCAATTAACTAAATTCATTTATTGTAGCTGGAATTTCATCTGCTTTGCGGTGGTGTGTAAGGCTGCCATTATTCCCGACTGGGTTTGAGTTCATTCATCTTCAAATAAACTGTTGAGAATTGTGCTGTGAGCAACTGTATAACTTGTGTCTCCTGATGACCAAAATCTGGTATGTATAGTTTCACTCTTTCTTAATGAGTGAATTTGACAAGTTAATGAATCACTGTTTTTAGCAGGACTATCTTTGGGAGCATTCCGTCCTGTTGGGGGTTGGGGCAATCACTTCCTTCATAAAACAGGATTACGACGACGTTGCTGTTTTGCTGTGTGTTTTTGTGTTTATTTGTCCTTCCCATTCTTGGCTGTAGCTGCTTCAACTAACTCCACACTGTATGTGTTGGGCTGGGTGCTTCGGCCTGCCCTCCCATCCTAGAATTACCAGCTTTGTATAAGCGTGTTTGTATGGTTTCTTTGGTTTTGGAGTTTGTCTGTTCCCTTTATACTGTTTGTTTTGTTTATTGTATTGGTTTCTTTATTGATTTGTTTTTTGCTTCGTTTGATTTGGCTTATTTTGTAATTTACTTTTATAAACCCTCTGTTTGTGTATCTTTTTATTAAGTGACAATTGATTTTCAGTTGAATCTTGTTCATTTGTAATTTAAGAATGCCATATGTCTCCAATCAGGCTCTGGTATAACTTTGTTTGCATTTTGATTAATTGTTTTCTCTTGTGTTTTAGGCTTCTGAGCAGGGAGGCTAGTTCTAGTACCCTGGTGGTGGCGTTTGGAGCACAAAGTGTGGATTGCCGTGTGTGTGATCACTTATCTCACTGTGTGTGTGTGCGTGGGTCAAGAATAATCACTCTACGGCTGGCCTACCCTGCTACAGTTAAGCCTTAGTCATTTTAGTTATGTATGTGGTGTACTGAGTCGTAGTTGTTTAACCCATTGAGTTATATCTTAGTCTGGTCATTTTAAAGTATCTTATCTGATTAATGTGAACTTAATAAACATTTTGTATTATGATGCCCATGTCTCTGCCCTCCATGGTAACGAACCTGTGTGTCCGTGTTTAGTTCCCCTTACTTGAAAGGGGTGGCGTAGTCAGCATTAAATTAATTCTTGTTTATTATTCATTGTGCCATTTACTCCTCTGTGGCCACACTACAAAGGCATTGAACCCCCAACTGCTCCCTGGGTGCCGCAGCATAAATGGCTGCCCACTGCTCCGAGTGTGTGCTCACAGTGTGTGTGTGTGTGTTCACTGCTCTGTGTGTGGGCACTGTGGATGAGTTAAATATGAGTATGGGTCACCATACTTGGCTGAATGTCACGTCACTTTTGTTTTTTTTTTTCTTTTGTTTTTTTGTACTATGATACAGTCTAAATCCTGACTGGATACCATTTTTGTCTAAGAAGGAATATAATTGTGAGGATACTACAAACCTGATTCCAAAAAAGTTGGGACACTGTACAAATTGTGAATAAAAACAGAATGCAATGATGTTTCAAATTTTAATATTTTATTCAGAATACAACATAGATGACATATCAACTGTTTAAACAAAAAATGTGATCATTTTAAGGGAAAAATAAGTAGATTTTTAATTTCATGGCATCAACACATCACAAAAAAGTTGAGACAAGGACATGTTTACCACTGTGTGGCATCCCCTCTTCTTTTTATAACAGTCTGCAAATGTCTGGGGACTGAGGAGACTGGAAGGAGACCTTAGTTGCTCAAGTTTAGGAATACAGTAGGAATGTTGTCCCATTCTTGTCCAATACAAGCTTCTAGTTGCTCAACTGTCTTAGGTCTTCTTTTTCTCATCTTCCTATTTATGATGCACCAAACGTTTTCAATGGGTGAAAGATCTGGACTGCAGGCTGGCCATTCCAGTACCCGAATCCTTCTTCTACGCAGCCATGATATTGTAATTGATGCAGTATGTTGTCTGGCATTGTCATGTTGGAAAAGAGACGACATCTGGATGGGAGCATATGTTGTTCCAGCCCGTTCTCATCCCAAGGCGTCATATACTGACACTCTTGACATTTCGTCAACATCCTACGCACATGGCACCCTCTAGCGTCAATATTAGAAGCAGATAAAAATGGGCCAGAAGGCGCCTCCTAGCGGTCTAACCCTAACCTTAACCCATAATCTGTGTCTCATATTGACGCTAGAGGGTGCCATATGCGTAGGATGTTGACGAAATGTCAAGAGTGTCAGTATATGACGCCTTGGGATGAGAATGCGTTAGTTGTTCTAGAACTTGGACATACCTTTCAGCATTGATGGTGTCTTTCCAGATATGTAAGCTGCCCATGCCACAGGCACTCATGCAACTCCATACCATCAGAGATGCAGGCTTCTGAACTGAGAGCTGATAACATCTTAGGTTGTCCTTGTCCTCTTTAGTCCGGATGACATGGCGTCCCAGTTTTCCAAAAAGAACTTCAAATTTAGATTCGTCTGGGCACAGAACAGTTTTCCACTTTCCCACAGTCCATTTTAAATGAGCCTTGGCCCAGAGAAAATGCCTGCACTTCTGGATAATGTTTAGATATGGCTTATTTTTTGACCTATAGAGTTTTAGCCAGAAATGGCGAATGACACGGTGTATTGTGTTCACCGGCAATGTTTTCTGGAAGTATTCCTGAGCCCATGTTGTGATTTCCATTACAGTAGCATGCCTGTATGTGATGCAGTGCCGTCTGGGTCCGAAGGGTCCGAAGATCACGGGCATCCAGTATGGTTTTCCAGCTTTGACCCTTATGCACAGAGATTTTTCCAGATTATTTGACTCTTTGGATGATATTATGCACTGTAGATGATGATAACTTCAAACTCTTTGCAATTTTTCTCTGAGAAACTCCTTTCTGATATTGCTCCACTATGTTTTGCCGCAGCATTGGGGGAATTGGTGATCCTCTGCCCATCATGACTTCTGAGAGACAATTCAATTCTGAATCTTTTCCTGCCTCTTATTGTTACCTGTACCAACTTTTTTGGAATGTGTAGCTCTCATGAAATCCAAAATGAGCCTATATTTGTCATGAAATTTCAAAATGTCTCCCTTTCAATATTTGATATGTTATCTATATTCTATTGTGAATAAAATAAAAGTTTATGAGATTTGTAAATTATTCCATTCCTTTTTTACTCACAATTTGTACAGTGTCCCAACTTTTTTGGAATCAGGTCTGTACCTTTTCTAGTATCTTGGATCTATTATTAACTAGTTCTTAGGGGTTTTGTGATGAGAGGCTTAATAACAGTCACTTTGAAGGTTTTGGGGACATATCCTAATGACAATGAGGAATTAATAACAGTCAGAAGAGGATCTATGACTTCTGGAAGCACCTCTTTTAGGAGCTTAGATGGAATAGGATCTAACATACATGTTGGTTTAGATGATTTAACAAGTTTATACAATTCTTCCTCTCCTATATTAGAGAATAAGTGGAACTGTTTCTCAGGGGGATCTATAGTGCACTGTCTGATGCGATACTGTAGCTGATGGCTGCATGATTACAATTTTATCTCTTATAATACTGATTTCAGAAGTAGTTCAGTCATTACTGCTGTGATGTTGGGAAATGTCAACACTTGTTGATGCTTTATTTTTCGTTAATTTGCAATGCAACTTGATGCAACTTGGTGCCTTCTTCACGCAGTTCTGCTGCATAATGTTTGGAAGACAATGTTTACGATACCACAGTGAGTTAAAAGCTCATAAAAATTTGTCATGTAAACAATGATACTCTTGATTATTGAAGTTCAGGACTCTGCTCGCAGCAAATGGATGGAACGGCCCAGCACTACTTACTGTATATTGTCACAGTTGCAACTAGCAGCTAATGATAACACCATGGAACAATTCATCCAGCTCTCAATCCGGGTCGACTGTTGCATGAGGAACTCTCAACAATAGCAACCATCATCTTCTCCAGAACCAGTATTGGAAGCAATGTAAGTCTATGCATTTCATTTCTCAGTACCTATGCTTGTGTTGTGGACCTGAAGACATGTAAAATCAGTGTGTCCCATATGACCACCACTACCAGTGTTGTTTCCCTGCCTTCAGTACACCCCTTGTTACCTGGCTCTAATGCTTTGATGTCTCTTTTACAGTCAACACTTTACTCGACTTTTAGTCAGCAAAAGACTTAAACTCGGGACTCTCTGTCAGAAGATCAGTGGGCAGCCATATTGCTGCAGAGCCCGGGGAGCAGTTGGGGTTCTTGCTCAAAGGTCTCACCTCAGTAGTGGTATTAAGGGGGCTAAAGAGCTCTGCTCATTCACTCCCCCACATACAAGTCAGACTCTCTAACCTCTAGGCCAAGGCTGCCCCCAAGAAAAACCCTGCTCATTTCTTCCAACTAGAAAACCATGGGGGGGGGGGGGGGGGGGGTCACACTATCACACTTCTTGTTCAGGAGAAATCTACCGCTGATGTGTATTTCACCTGCTATGCAACATGCTTTCCATTCCTGCTTCTCTAGAAAATACCAAGTCCAGCAGTATTACCGGTATTTTACACATCCATTGAAAGCCCATTGAACAAACAATCTGGCTTGTTATGCCCACTTTCATGATGGCTTCCAGAGACGAGCCTCACAACTACCACCTCATAGACATGGGTTTCCAAGATTCACATTGTTTATATGTACTGTAAGTATAAGTAAGTAAAGTTTGACAGCACAAAACATACCTTTTTATACATTTTGACTGATGCTGAATCTTACAATTTGGGCATATTACAGCATTTATTTCTACATATTTAGAGCTAAAAAGACTTTTATATTATGATATTTGTATCAAAGCATTTTTATCATTTTAGCTATTTAGATTTTTAGAACCCTTAACCAAACCTTGTTTAAACCTAAACCCTACCCATTTTATAGCAAATATAAAAAGATGTAAAAGGTCATAGACTGAAATATGCGGGGAAATTACCATTTTAGAAACAATATAGTATAAAAAGGTTATTTTCAGTCGCTAATATCACCCAACCAAACAATCTAACCCATAACCATTTATTAAATTACAGTAAAAAGTCAAACATGACAGAAAGATAAGTGCAATCACAATTATTTATCGCAAAAAATGTCAAAAGCAGTACTAAAAGTAGTCTAAATGATGGTGAATGGCAGTAGAAGTCCAACCTCTCCTCAACCGGAGGAGCCATCACTGTCTGCCAAGAAGCAGGGGAGCGTTGGGCTGTCTACCAAAGATGTTGAGTACCATTGCATGGCACCGTGAGTGAGAGCCTCTCGGGTTGAGGTTGGTTGAGGACCAAGCGGGTCCTAGAGCCATGGGAATGGAGCGAGGCCGGTGGAGTAAATGATAATGAGCGACACCTGTGCCACTCACCGGTCTCAAGTCCCACGGAGGAGCGGATAAAATCCAGAGGGATAAAAGGTTTGTTTTGTTGTTTTATTATGTATTGTGCAGCAGTCGTCCATGAGGGGCTGACGCTTTTAAATTCGTTTTGGGTTTGTTTATTTATTATTTAATATTTTATGTTTAAATGTTTGCAAGTTCACGCCTCCATCTTCTCAATCTACGTACTTTGTTATGGGGGGTTACAAGAAGACGGCCATTTATATAAATTAAATTAAATTAAATTAAATTAAATTAAATTAAATTAAATTAAATTAAATTAAATTAAATTAAATTAAATTAAATTAAATTAATGCATTTAGCAGACGCTTTTATCCAAAGCGACTTACCGTGCATTCAGGCTATCAATTTTTACCTATCATGTGTTCCCAGGGAATCGAACCCCCAACGCAATGCTCTACCACTTGAGCTAAAGGTACACTATATACATATATATATATATATATATATATATATATATATATATATATATATATATATATATATATATATATATATGCTCACTACCATGAAGGGGACATTACCACTAAGAACAGATTTCAATAAACCAGGTTCAATAAACCAAGTACAAAAAATAAATAAAAAACCCAGAATGAAATGACTTGGAAAACAGAGTTGGTACCGTGAAATGAATCTATATTAAACAAATGTGCGGTATAAACCACAAATGATCTCTTTCTAATCTGGCTGAGCTGGAAAAATTTTTTTATTGCAAATTTGGAGAAACAAAAATCTAAATGCAGGGTTAGGGGATAGGAAATATGATTATATCAGTATAAATTCATTATGCCTATGGATAGTCATTCTAATGACAAAACAAGTGAGTGAGTAGGTGAGTGAGTGAATGTGTGTGTGTGTGTGTGTGTGTGTGTGTGTGTGTGTGTGTGTGTGTGTGTGTGTGTGTGTGTGTGTGTGTGTGTGTGTGTGCTCTTGTTTTTGTGACATATCAGGACACAACTCTACTGTATAACACAACTGTATAATGACATGGGTATGACACAGGTATTACAAGGAGAGGGTGAATTATGAGGACATAACCCATGTCCCCATTTTTCAAAACGCTTATAAACCATATAGAATGAGTTTTTTTGAGAAAGCAAAAATGCACAAAGTTTCCTGTGAGGGTTAGGGTTAGGTGTAGGGTTGGTGTAGGGCCATAGAATATACAAGTTTGTACAGTATAAAAACCATTACACCTATGGGATGTCCCAAAAACAAACTGTGTGTCTGTGTGTTTGTGTGTCTCTCTCTGTGTGTGTGTGTGTGTGTGTGTGTGTGTGTGTGTGTGTGTGTGTGTTCTCCTACCTTAGCAATGATGCTGCAGAGCTGTGGCCCATCCTGAGTTAAAGACAGCAAGTTACTGATGGCAGTACTGATGGCAAAAACATTATCAGAATCCTCAATCTGACGAATCAAAATCTGTGAAAAAAGAAAATTAAATGTCACTAATGGTTGTAGGGTTTCAGGTTTTACTTCTGTAGACATTTTAATCTTAAAATTAAATAATACAAATAAAATTTAAATTTAATGTTTCAATATAATTTTAATGCAAACTCATATGATATATTCTAACTACCGTCAGTAAAATGTAGATTCAGACATCTTTATCTATTAACATTAAAAAATGTAAAACAAAATAGACTTCAAAACAATAAAATTTATTTTTTTGCTACTAATAATAGTAATGACAATGACATCAAGGTTTTTATATTTCAAGACGTCAGTGTGAATAAACAATAAAATAACTGTCAACCATATTTAATTAGTATTACATTAAAACATTTTTATCAAATTACTTTGAGTTCAGTTTATAGTGAGAAGATTATTATTTTGCCTTTATGATACTTAACAAAATAATATTGAACACAGACTTTGTTGTGGGTGTAAAATCTTTGTTGTCATCTGACCAGTTCACAGCAAGAAATTTCACATTGTGGCAGTGAGTAAAATCAGGCTGTCTGATAAACATTAAAAATGCAGTTTTAAGATGAACGTCAAAATCACTTGTTATTTTTTAGGAATAGTTCATGAATACTAACTGAAGAAATTAAATCTAATGATCAGTGAAGACCTGTTTATAGACCTATATGAAGATCCATTTAAGCATCATCTTAGCTTTATGTAGTATGAGCCTACACTCACCTGTATCTCATTGGCCAGAGCCATGTCAATCATATGGCTAAAGGAGTCACTGACATCAGTAAGGATCTCATGAATGGCCTCCTTCATAGATTTGAGGAAGTATTCATCCTCAGTATGAAGACACCTGAGGGGTAAACACTGTCAGTTATAAATGATCTGATCTGCACTATGAGAATTTCAAGATAATGAAAAAAGGTGCAAGATGCTGTGAGATGGTGTGTTGAGTTCTTTACCTCTCAGTAATGACATTCAGCTCCATGCACTTATCCAGCAATGATTTCTCATACTGTCATGAGAGATGAGCAAAAAGGAAAACAAAATGCAGTACTTTAAAATACTGAGTAAAACATTTTGCAAGGTGTGAATATAAACTACACAATTCAGATTTTTTGAGAAGAATGTTAAATTCACACCATTTAGTAGATACTTTTACACAAAACAACTTACAAATGAGGGAAACAGAAAAATACCAATCAAACCAGCGAAGAGCAACAACTCCCTATACCCCTCCAAAAAAATCCTTGGGGAGAATATCTGTTTCTGAGGCCCTGTCGGAACAGGAGCCCTTTCTGGAGCGGACTCAGGGGCTGGAGCTGAAACTTAAACAGTCTCAGGGGCTCAAGCCAACAGTCACTTCCTACTTAGATTCCACCCTTGATTTGGGGTTAAGGATCGGGCTGCTGTCAGCTGAGAGCTTGGGAGTGAACAAGCCGGTGGGCATGACTTCGGAGTGGCTTGCGGGCCTGACTTTGAAATGGCCGCTGACTTTGGGCTGACGTCAAGGGAGGAGCTTTGGAGGATTCGGGGATACCTGGGGTTGGGCAGGTGACCGGAGCTGTTGGGTGTTACAGTATGTGTGAGTTCCTGGCAAGGGGTGAGCTGTGGAGATGCGTCAAGCTCCAGAGGGGCCTGGACAAAGAGACTTTGAATTTTCCTTTATTTTTTCTGATTCAAAATCGGAACTGTTTAAATAAAGGACAATATTAACCAGCTCGATCAAGGGAAAATCACACATGGGAAGATCACAGCGTATAGTCTTCTTGTCAAGCCCCAGCTGGAAACACACACCTAGAGCAGCGTCATACCAGCTCATCCGCTTAGCAAGCTTGAGGAACTCCTCCACATATCGCTCCAATCTCCGGTCACCCTGCTTTTTTTTTTAATATTCCAACACAGGTTACACACAGGGTAGCCAAGAGACACACATGTAGCATAGAGTTGACATATAATTCTGGACAAGAGATACAAACAAAATAAAAACGTGCCAGGGTTCACATGTTGAAACCGTTTTAGCACCACTCAGTGGACTTTTCTCTTTGAATCTGCTGTGGAACGTTCAGCAAGGTACGTAAAACCAGTGTTGCAGAAACGTACCCAAAGGTACGTATTTGTCATGAGACTGGGTTAAATACTCCAGTGTAACAATTATATCATCAACAAAATGTTTGAAAAACTATTTAAATGTAATTGCACAGGCTGAAGACACATCTATTGCTTATTTCTGAATGTGTTTTTTCATACCTTCTGCATTTCTGGTGGGGCGTTTCTGGCCGTGCTGTACTCTTGGATGAGCGAGCGCACATGACAGTTGACCCTGACAGCTGTGCTGTGGACCCGCTGCCAGCGGCCTTTCTCCAGCCGCTGGAACATCTTCCCCAGCTCTGTGCTGACCACCAGTGCCCTCTTCAGCAGTGTCTGCAAGTTATCACGAGTGACGTGCTGGCCAATGGCCCCCGCCCCAGATACGATGAGCTCACCTGGAGCATCTTCATCCACTCCGATGGGTTTAGACTGCAGAACACACATGCATTCCACCTCGGTCATGTGCCGTAAGTCTTCCATCCATCGCTGTACCGAGTCCACCTGTATGGCATGCATCCTGCTGCACAGACATGCAAAACATTGTCGGATCATGTACATTTCTGTTCATCCATGAGCTTGTAAATGATTCAAGCCTTACAGCTGAGGTCTCGAACTTTGCTCAGATTCGCAGAGATAGCACAGACAATCAAAGCAAGTTGATCCCTAGTAAGCCTTTGGGTATATATATAAATATAAGTATATATATAAATATAAGTATATATATATATATATATATATATATATACATACATACATACATACAAAAGTGACTTTGTGCTTCTTTGGGATGGCACAATCAAGTGACGTTCACTTGCAGAACGCAAGCTTCTAGAGGCTCATTAAAAATTAATCTTGCTGCCGCGTTCTGAATTAATTGTAAAGGTTTGATAGAATTGGCTGGAAGACCTGCCAAGAGGGCATTGAAATAGTCCAGCCTGGACAAAGAACAAAGAATACATGTCACACCTCTGTTTATCAATTTGCACTGGCTTCCAATAGCTGCTCGTATAAAATTCAAGGCATTGATGTTTGCCTACAAAACTACCACTGGCTCTGCACCCATTTACCTAAATTTGTTACTTCAGACTTATGTGCCCTCTAGAAGCTTGCGTTCTGCAAGTGAACGTCGCTTGATTGTGCCATCCCAAAGAAGCACAAAGTCACTTTTACGGACTTTTAAATTAAATGTTCCCTCCTGGTGGAATGACCTCCCCAACTCAATCCGAGCAGCTGAGTCCTTAGCCATCTTCAAGAATCAGCTTAAAACACATCTCTTCCATCTTTATTTGACCCTCTAACTTTAACACTCACTATTCTAATTCTATTCTTAAAAAAAAACTACCTTTCTAATATTTTTGTATTTTCTTTTCTTTTCATTAATTATGCAATTGTATGTGTGTGTGTGTAAAGACCTCTAACACTAGCTTGCTCTATTCTTTTTTTTTATTAGGGCCCGAGCACCGAGGTGCGAGGAACCTATTGTATCTGCTGCGTTTATTATTATTATTCATTTTTGAAGGCATAAACATACTCAAAAAGTCACAAAATTTTGCACACGCCTCTAACTGGCGAAAATTTACGTCTGATATGGGTTTCAGAAGTGGGCGTTGCAAAATGGCTCGACAGCGCCACCTTTACACGTTCAGCGGTGTGTGCCTCGAGCTACATTTCACGTACATGTTTGAAAATCGGCACACACATGTAACACATCAATACCTACAAAAAAGTCTCTTGGAGTAAAATTCTAAACCCAACAGGAAGTCAGTTATCTTTTATTTTATGAACAAATCTTTTGTCATTTTTGCCATTTCCATGTGTTGTATTTTAACGAACTCCTCCTAGAGATTTATTCAGATCAACAACAAATTTGGTATGCCTGATCTAAAGGCCTTTGCGATGTTAAATTGCGAAGATCTTGAGTTTTCGTCGAAGGGCGTGTCGGTGGCTGCCTGACGAATTTCAATGTCTTTTTTGTGGTCAGTCAAATCTAAAGGCCTGTGCGATGTTCAGTTCAAGTCCTGGCCTGAACAGATCTGAAGGCCAATATTCCATCGGGTGTGGCAAAATGGCTCGATAGCGCCACCTATACACTTTCAACAGAGTGCACCTCGAGCTATGTTTCACGTACATGTACAATAATCGGTACACGCATGTAACACACCAATACCTACAAAAAAGTCTATTGGTACGAAATCTGAAACCCAACAGGAAGTCGGTTATTTTGAATGTTCTCTGCAAAATTGGTGTTGTTTTTGCCATTTTCAGAGGTTGTACTTTAACGAACTCCTCCTAGAGATTTATTCAGATCAACACCAAACTTGGTCAGTGTAATCTAAAGGCCTTTGCGATGGTGGGGAAGTCGCGGCCTAATGGTTAGAGAGTCGGACTCCCAATCGAAAGGTTGTGAGTTCGAGTCCCGGGCCGGCAGGAATTGGGGGTGGGTGGAGTGCATTTACAGTTCTCTCTACACCTTCAATACCATAACTTAGGTGCCCTTGAGCAAGGCATCGAACCCCCAACTGCTCCCCGGGCGCCACAGCATAAATGGCTGCCCACTGCTCCGGGTGTGTGCTCACAGTGTGTGTGTGTGTGTTCACTGCTCTGTGTGTGTGCACTTCGGATGGGTTAAATGCAGAGCACAAATTCTGAGTATGGGTCACCATACTTGGCTGAATGTCACTTCACTATTTTTTTACACTATGTTAAATTGCGAAGATCTTGAGGTTTCGTTAAAGGGCGTGTCCATGGCGGCCTGACAAATTTCGATGTTTTGCCATGAAAAAGGAAGTTGCTGTAAATCAGACATACAATGTCCAATCTGCCTCAAACTTCACATGTTAGATAAGAAGTAGTTGAAGTAGTTATGCCATTTTAACTTGTTCCTACAAGTCTTGAGCTCTTGTGCTCTATATCAGTAGCATAATGCAGTACCAGGTGAGCTACTATCATTATCATGGACTTTATATATATATATATATATAATTTCTGTCCCCGTTACTTCTGAAAAGATGGCTACGCCCTGCACTAGTGTTCATTAAACTAGAAAACGAGGTTAACTGTATTGCAGGTTAACTGTATTGTAGTGCATGTTTTTGCATGGGTGTGGAGTTTTGCAAAAATTTTGGTAGAGGCACATTTTTCCAGTTAGCTAATGGTGAAGCCTTTCTAAGAAAACATATGAGGAGCTTCACAAAACACACTCATGTGCTAAATAACTTGTTGATTTTGATAAACAAGGATATTCTATATCCCAGAGTCAAATTACATTTATATTATTTTTATTGTACTTGCATGTGGATGTAACTATAGGTATAAGAACTGATTAAAGTAAGGAGAGTCAAATTACATTTATATTATTTTTATTGTACTTGCATGTGGATGTAACTATAGGTATAAGAACTGATTAAAGTAAGGTGAGAGAAGGATAACAGAGGATGATAATGATTAAATCAGAAAAAGTGTGGGGATACGCACACAAATCCCCCAGTTATAATGGTTGCTATGCACCTGAATCTGCTTCATTATAAACCTGAGGTCAATTCAGAGGTCAGGACTGATGTGATTGCAGAAAAGAGTTTAATACATTTCCCAATATAAAATATTGAACAAAATGGAAAAGAAAAAAAAAGTTTTTTTGAGCATTTGGGGAAGAATACTACTAGAACTTAAATGATTTGCAAATAAGAAAATAGTATTTAAACAATAAGATTAATGTTAAAACAAAGTAAAACATAAATATTGCAGATAATGGCACGACAGATAATACCATTAAAAACAAGCACATTTGTTGTTGTTGTTTATTTAGGTCTAATTAACAATAGAGTTGGTTCTGTTGCACATTTAGCAATAATGTTCCTCAGTATAAAATAACATAAAAACACAGTAATTCTCCACCTACTCTTGGGCAATGTGATCTAATGAGTGTCACACAGTGTACAAGTGGAACAGGAAAAAAAATGTCAGTGCCACAAGCCACAGATTTTAATGGCACTGTGTGTAAAATCCAACACTGAAAAAACAAAAACAGTGTGCATTTACACTTATGCCACATCTATACTTTTATTTGTATTTATTTTCATGCTACACAATTGGAAAGTTATAAAGAGGAATATCTTTAAAACGTCTAATTATATACACACATTTTTTTTCCAGGTCAGACATGTTTAAAAAATACTGTTACATTATTACAGTGTGTTACAGCTAGCCATTTTGAACAAAGTATCAACCAGCACAAACAATTTCTCTGAGAAAAAGGCCTCTTGAGAATGGATCATCATGATAATGGGTTTATTAGAATGAATGTGGAGGAAAAGCTGTTTTCCAGCACAAATATTTACTTTTCTTCCTATTGATGGGTCAGAAAGTGCTGTGCTTTTATCCCCATGTACAGTGAGGTCAGAATCATACACTGCACTCTGCTAGGAGTCATTTACAGAGTAAACACAACTGAGAGAGTGGAAGACACATTGGCAGTCATGATGCCTCTAGATAATCAGACCAACAACCAACCAACCAAAAAAATGAATATATATATATATATATATATATATATATATATATATAAGATGACTTGACTTGACATGACTAGTTTAATGTAGGGGATTTTTAAAAGCACTACTTTTTAGGTAACACTTTAGTAAAGGGACCAGTTCTCACTATTAACCAGTTGCTTATTAGCATGCATATTACAATCATATTAGCTGTTTATTAGTACTTATAAAGTGCATATTCTATATATTATAAAATTTTAATCCTTCCCAAAACCTAAACTTAACAATTACCCTACTTTTAATAAGCAGTAATTAGGAGTTTATAGAGGCAAAAGTGATAGATAATAGTGAGAAGTGGACCGTAAAATAAAGTGTGACTGTTTTTTTCATATGCCACGTCACCTTTAGCATCCTCCTAAGACACTATACTTTTTCACTCTAAGATTTGCATTGGGAAAAAACGCACTACAAATATATTGAATTGAAAATTTCACTATATTTTCTCTTACTCTTGAATAAAAAAAGAACATTATGTCACAATACTCCTACATCCTCCACATCCTGGCCGATTAAAGCATGCATTTCTTCCCAACAGACATCAATAATTCATCTGCTCTTGTCAGACATTATGTCTATGTTCACCATTTGAAATGGATCATCTTTCAGAATAAAAATTGAATTTTCTACTCAGAGATGATGCATATGGAGAAAAGTCTGAATCTTCATGTCAATTTCTTCACTTGTTGGTCAAACGGAAGATGCTTTTGGATTAGCTGTCAGTCGAAGCTCCTGTATTATTCATGCGTGTCCTGAAGTTATTCTGACTCACAGTGTTTCCTGTTTGTCATTAACATATTGAGACAATCATATTCTGAGTTTTTTGGCCTGTTTTTAAGTGACATCACAGATGAAACGAGTTGAAGCACTGTGATGACATCATATCTTGCGCATACTGTTATATCAAAGGTAAATATCTTGTGTGTGTGTGTGTGTGTGTGTGTGTGTGTGTGTGTAAACAGATGGAAAGTCCAGTGGAGCACAGAAAAGCACCTGTCCAAACTGCTGGCGTGTGCAATGCTAATTGTTCATCAGGGGTGGAAGGCAAGCTCAACTCACTATGATTCAGCCTCACCGTGAACATGAATGAGCATCAGGCTCACTTCCTGCTAAACCTCCACCTGCTGTCTGATGGAGCGATGAGTCATGAATCACACGGGCTTCAGTTCAGGCTGCTCTCTTCATTCATATGAGCACATATTTATATTTACACATTTTGAATAAAGGAAATCCTTTTGTTTGTTTTTTTCTTATTGTTCTTACCATATCCTCCCAGTAAAAATAAAGTGATAAAAAATTCGTTGTTAGCACATGTATTGTAAATATCAGTATTTTTTCCTTTAATTTAGAAAAATGTAATATGTGGCCAACTAATGCATATATTTTCAATATTTTCATCCATTTCAGAACACATATACATATAATTGAAATAGTTTGAGGAGGCAGACCACATTAACAAAGAAAAAAAGAAGAAATATTTAAGGTCACAGATGTTTCTGTTGGGCATGTGTTTATGAGAAACTTTGGTGTGATTAATGTCAGAGACAAACAAACATAGGTCATCACTGACTCTGACCTGCAATCTGAGTCTGTCTCACTCTCAACAACACATATCAGAATCTATTACTGCACATTACAATGGGAATTCTGTCTGCTTGTGTTCTACTTCCTCTTCATATCCACCTTATTTTTGTAAGTAAAATATGTTCTGTGAATGTGCAAGATCTATTTCATTAGACGCTATAGTTAAATTACCAGAAGGATATCAAACTATTTAGGTTACAAGCACATTCAAATAACAAAAGCAGCTGTGCCTGCTTTTATGTTAATAAAAGTGGATAAAATAACAGCCACCAAGGACTGTATATGTCTTTTGCTTATTTTTAATGTTTTAATTTCATAGAGATAATGAGGGATGAAAGTCCACTTACATCTTTCCAGAGATTGAGGAATAGCTGCTCTGTCTGGAACTCTGTGGGGTCGCCATTCTGACTGCGTACTCCTTACTTCAACATAGCACCTACAAAACACAATATTAACAGACTCAAAACAGGCCATCATGGAGAGCTTACAAAACTATAAAAACACTAGATTTCACCATGTTTTGCAGCAGTTAAAATGACCACTATGTACTACTACTAGTATATGGTATTTATATAAGCCTGTCTGCCTGAAGAAGAATCAATTATTGGATTTGATCAAGCTTGGATCAGAAAGTACCTAAACTGGGTTGTTTCTGAGTGACTGGCTGATCTACAGTAGTTATGTTTAGCTATTGGGTAGAGTTAAGGGATCTAAAATATGGTCATGCAAAATACAGTAATAATCAGAATCAGAAATAGCTTTATTACCATGTTAACACATACAAGGAATTTTTGTTATGGTGACAAAAGCTTCTACAGCACAAAAAGAATGACAGTGACAAGACATATAATATAAATAGAATATGTAGGAAATAGCAATATACCAATGTATGTGAGCAGGTATGTTATGTACAAATGCAAGGAAATGTGATAAGAAATATGGTTAAATAAATGAATAAATAGTTGTGTATAAGATGTTTATTGTAAAGTTAACTGTTTATGAGAAGGATTGCCTGAGGAAATAATTTTTTTATGCCTGACCATTCTGGTTCTCAGTGCTCTGTAGCGCAGACCAGACGGCCACAGTTAAAAAAAGTGGCCTGGGTGTGAGGGGTCCAGAATGTTTTTTTTTCAGCCTCTTAAAACAAGACATCAATATGTGCAGAATAAGACATTAATATGTGCTTTATAAGTATTTTGGTATAAATACCTACTTTTTACCTACTAGACTATTATTCAGTTTAGCAGACAGAATAGGAGATCACAAGGATCATCCAATTTCATTCATCACTACCTTTGCAGACCTCAAAACTGATGCAATCTACAACAAATCAATTTCATACTTATTCGGAGAAATAAGCATTTAAGGTGACAGCAATGTACAGTATAGCGAAACATTTGACACAAATTCACCTGTTAATGGACAAATGAATGAATGCATGACAGTATGATCATGCTTAGACTTTATGCATTCAGAGCATTGCCAAAGGTATTCTGGTAGTTTTGTAAGTGTGTGTTTGGACTATCCAAAAAAAATCCACAGGATTGATATAGGCGTGGGCTACACCATGACAGATACCAGAAATGTCAAAGTCAAAGTCAAAGTCACCTTTATTTATATAGCGCTTTAAACAAAATACATTGCGTCAAAGCAACTGAACAACATTCATTAGGAAAACAGTGTCAATAATGCAAAAATGATTGTTAAAGGCAGTTCATCATTGGATTCAGTTATGTCATCTCTGTCCATAATGTCCATAGTTTTTGTCCAGCGGGACAACAACAGATGCAGCACATACTGAGGTTCCATCCCATAGAGACAAAAGTTAATTGACCAAGTTCTGAGTGTCTTGCCCAGAAAGGCTGAAGACATTTGCAGCAAGTTTAAGATCCATAGAGCAAACCTTCAACTTTAAGGTACTTTCATTGGCATGTTCCAGATTAAGGACCTTCTGCACCTACTCAGGGTCTCATCTGCCTGTTCCAGATTTTAGGACCCTTTGGTGCTCTAGAAGATCAGCATCTCACAGCACTTTGTGTTCAAGCCTCTTGAAATGGAATCCTGCTCATTTCCCCACTGCATTATAACCCAGCACAACCCGTAGAGAATGTAAATATTACTTATCCAAACCTCTTTCAGAGACCCTGCCATTGTTTTATATTATCAGGATGTGAAAGTGAAAGTAGTAGTGAAGTAGTGTACACACCATGAACACACACCCGGAGCAGTGGGCAGCTTTATCCATTGCCCGGGGAGCAACTGGGGGTTCAGTGCCTTGCTCAAGGGCACTTCAGCCATGGGTATTGAGAGTGGAAGAGATCACTGTTCAATCACTCCCCCCCACCTACAGTACAACTCCTGCCAGCACCGAGATTGAACCAGTTACAAGTCCAACTCTTTAACCATTAGGCCACAGCTGACCCCAAATATGATATGATTTGCTAATTTATTTTAGATGTTATATAGTTGATTTCATTCATCAACAAATATCTTCCATGTATTTGATTGATTTGTTTACTTATTCGTCTCAGAAAAGCAACATTCTTGGTATATATTTAGTAGTTGTTGATTACTCTGTTGGAATTGAACTACTGGTTTCGTCTGGTCAGAGGAGAACTGGCCCCCCAACTGAGCCTGGTTTCTCCCAAGGTTTTTTTCTCCATTCTGTCACCGATGGAGTTTCGGTTCCTTGCCGCTGTCGCCTCTGGCTTGCTTAGTTGGGGACACTTCATCTACAGCGATATCGTTGACTTGATTGCAAATAAATGCACAGACACTATTTAACTGAACAGAGATGACATAACTGAATTCAATGATGAACTGCCTTAAATATCATTTTTTCATTATTGACACTGTTTTCCTAATGAATGTTGTTCAGTTGCTTTGACGCAATGTATTTTGTTTAAAGCGCTATATAAATAAAGGTGACTTTGACTTTGACTTTGACTTTACTCTTGTTTACCTTTTTATTAATATAAATTATTTTATCACACTTGTGTCGTCTTTGTGTCTCTAATACAGTATGAGGCTCTACAAGTTAACATTATCTCACCAACCTTTCAGATAAATCAGTTGACCATCTCCTTCCACTTTATATTAATTCCAAACGATTGAACAGCCCCTGCTAGGACTGATCTCATGCCTCCTTTGTAAATGTCCTTGACCGGTGCCCTGAACTAAGAAATGGGGAAGTGGTCATTTAATGTACTACTTAAGAGATGGGTGATCCAAAAATCACACTGTGGTGCTGACATGAGTACCAATAACTACAGCAGGGAAACATTTATATTACATTTTATCTTTCAGAGTTGCCATACCATTACACCCAGTGCCATATTTAACATTACATGAGACAGCAGGAAACATTATATAGCCTTGATAACATGCAAGTTTGTTGTATTATGTCCTAATTGCAAAGCAAAATGTTTTTGGTTAAAGCTAGAATGCGCCTTGACACTTGATGCACATCTGTACTGGGGCTGATGGCAGGCAGGTGGTCACTGAGAGGCAGCAGAGCATCAGACATCAGACAATCTATAGCGTTTCATGAGACACAGTGTTTCTAGTCTTCTGAATCTCCATGTATGGGTAAGTTATGTGATTGTAATATTCTCCCAAAGTCTGGTTAATTATGTTTATTAACACTGTTGTGTTTCCATTTCCTGTCTTTTAGTAAAAAGAGTGATATTTCCCACTGTGTCATTCAGTGATGTTAGGGTGGTTGAAAAACTCTGTCCAGGTTCATCTCCCACCACTGATCTAAATTGAAGTGGTTCTATTCTTGTCCTGTCCCTTCCTCCATAGTAATTTTATTACTATGCCAAAAGAATAGGTCTTATCTTTTGATTTACTGGCAGAATGCCATCCAGTGACTCAGTAAGCTTAAGTGCTCATTCCATGTTATTTATTGATGTATCCAATTTACATTATTCAATTTACACAACCTGCTAACCATGGAAGCCTGTACTCTCTTCTGATTTATTCAATTGAATCCTGCAGCAGAATGGTTTGAAGTTTACTTATCAATGCTGAAAGCAGGTATCTATGATTTTAGAGTATGAATGATGTTGCCTCAGGACAAAACCAGTAAAAATACATTTCTGCCCCCCCCCCCCCCAAAAAAATGTGATAAATAAAAGGTATAAAAAATACATTTACAAAATAATATTACAATATATTACAAAATAATAATAAGGAGCAGAATTATGATATGAGCAGTAACCAATATCATAATATCACTGCATAACAGTTTTGAAAAAGCTCTATTATCAAAAACCTGTCCTGTATTTTTAAACATTGACCTACACTTTAAAAGTTAAAAGAAATTAAAGGGTTAGTTCACCCAAAAATAAAAAGTAGGCTGCGTTTTACTCACCCCTAAGGCATCCTAGGCATAGATGACTTTCTTCTTTCAGACAAATCCATTCAGAGTTATAGTTTAAGTTATACACTGAAACTGACAGGAATGGCTTCAAAGCTTGAATTCTGGTTGAGGTTAGATCAGGTTTTTCACCCCTTTTATCTTAATCTGAATATAGTTGAGTTAAACCTGTCATTTCAACCTGTCAACCTGTCAATTTCAGACATAACATCATTTTGATAGAATGTTTACTTACTGTGTTTAACCTTTGAGAGGAAAGCACTGTTTTTATCCAGAATACACAAGTCGCAAATTTTATCATGTAACAACTTTCACAGAAGACCACCTTACCGTTCATTCATTCATTCATTCAGTCATCCATTCATTCAGTCATCCATCCATTCATTCATAAAGCTTTAAGTTTCTAAGAACTCCACAAAAACCTTAAGCTGTTTATAAGCAAATCTTGCTTATAAGTCAAGTATACAATGACACTGAAGTACAAAAACACAGATGTGCAAGCTTAAACACAATTTCTGTCCTGTTTAATGCTGACATGTGCTCTATACCAACTCACCATTCACAACAGCACTGTTGCAGAGTCATTCAAGTTCCTGGGATCTACCTACTCAGGACCTGAAGTGGGACACTCACAATGACTCATTGTGAAAAAGCCCAGCAGAGGAAGTTCAATCTACCACAGAAGCAGACACAGTTTTTTCACTCAGCTGTTATTGACCCTGTTCTGTGCTCTTCTATAACTGTCTGGTTTAGGTTAGTCAACAAATCACACTGCAATGGACTATCAGGACAGCTGAGATGATAATTGGTGTGCACCTGCCCATAAATCCACAGAAGAATTAAGTTACTTAATAAGGCCAAAGCCCATATAGAGGTGCAGGGCCCTATTGATTTTCTAAGGATTATTAGGGCCCAAGCCCTAGGAGGTGCAAAAGTGTATTATAACTTCAGTATAGATTGTCTGATTTTGATCAAACTTAAGCAATGGTACCTACAATCACCAAACTCTGTACATGTTTTGTTCTCATAAAGCCAGTTACTTTCTTATTTACAGTCATTAGCTACAATGAACTGGAAGTCAGCTATTTTGATTTGTATGCAGATTTTTTAAAAGAACAAGTCATTCTGAAGAAACATGTTTAGTTTTATGAATTTTGATGATGTGGGGCATAACAGCAAATTGTAAAATATCAAACATTTTAACTTAAATATGAATAATAATAATAATAATAATTCCTTACATTTATATAGCACTTTTCTAGGCACTCAAAGTGCTTTACATTGTCAGGGGGTAAATCCTCATCCACCACCAGTGTGCAGCATCCACCTGGATGATGCGACAGCAGCCATAGTGCGCCAGAACGCCCACCACACACCAGCTTACTGGTGGAGAGGAGACAGAGTGATGAAGCCAATCAGCAGATATGGGGATTGTTAGGAGGCCATGATGGTCAGAAGCCAATGGGCGAATTTAGCCAGGATGCTAAAGGTCACACCTCTACTCTTTTCGAAAGACATCCTGGGATTTTTAATAACCACAGAGACTCATGACCTCGCTTTAATGTCTCATCCGAATTACGGTGCTTGTTGACAGTATAGTGACCCCGTCTTTACACTGGGGTGCTAGGACCCACACAGACCACAGGATGAGCACCCCCTGCTGGCCTCACTAGCACCTCTTCCAGCAGCAACCTAGTTTTCCAAGGAGGTCTCCCATCCAGGTACTGACCAGACTCAGCCCTGCTTAGCTTCAGTGGGCAACCAGTCTTGGGCTCCAGGGTGATATGGCTGCAGGCAAAGGCTGTAATAATAAGGTTGTCCACTGGGTGATAAAAAATGGGATAAGAAATCTTTTAAACAGGATCTTTTTCCTCTCAGTTCCTATTAGTTAGAATAAGGTGGGGAAATGCATATTATCAATTAAAATTTAATGCACTGTCAATATACTGTAGTTTTTTAATAATCATTTTACAAATTCTTATAAGCAAAGGCTTATAAATGCTTATGATCATTAATAAATTTAAAATTCTTGTAGACCATTAAAAGAGTGTGAAAATCAGTTTCACACTCTCGGTATTAAAGAGCAGGGATGACCAACATTTCATAACCTCATAACTTTCATAATCTGATAATTCAACCCGTTATAATTATACTGACATACTGACATGACAGTCTCACGCACGCACGCACGCACGCACGCTTTTCCGTCAGCGCGACCCACGATTATACTTCACTTATATCCACTTATTGTAGTAGTAGCTATTATAGGCCTCTAAATTAATGTATTAATCATAGCCTAGTTGGCCAACTAATAATTATAAAATAATGATTCATGCAGCGGCGAGCATTTCTGTGTCTGCACCTGTTGTTGCGGGCCACGCAGCAAAGAAGAGAGCGCTGGCTGAGTTTGAAAACATTGTGGAGCAGGACGAGGATGACGACGATGAAGTACAGCAATACATGCGCCTCAATCACAACATGGAAGGTGATGGACGAGATGTGCTGCTATGGTGGAAACAGCACGAGACCCTGCTACCGCAACTGTCAAGACTGGCTCGCTCTGTGTTTAGTGTCCCGTCGGCAGCAGCAGCGAACGTGTCTTCAGCGCAGCGGGAAGAGTGATGGAAGATAGGAGTGGGTTAAAACCTTCCACTGTGGATGCTATTCTTTTTCTCCACGATGCTCTGTAAGAGACTGTTCTAACTTTTCATTTGACTGGACTTTATTTTCGTTTAACTGTTGGAAATTAATGCAAAAAAGAATGGACATGTTCTGTGGTGCATTTTTTAGGTAAAATAACCTGCAAGTTTGTTTTTAATTAATTTAATTTGTTTAGATTGTAGGCTATTTTTCTAAATTAACTTGATAAAGAAATGAAAAGAAACATAACACAAAACTGACCCCTTTTTAATTGTTGCAAATAGGGCAGGCTTCTGCTGTGTAATAAAACAAATAAATAAAAACACGGGCTCGTGTCAGACTCGGGCTGATAATTCTGATGAGCTGTTGGACACGGGTCGGGCTAGGGCCTGAGCGTCTCTGGCCAGGGCCGGGCTCGGGCCTAGATTTGAGGCCCGTGCAGGGCTCTACAAAATCGGTCCTGAAGAGCCACAGTCCTGCGGAGTCTTGCTCCAAGCTTGATTAAAACTCTCCTGTCTGTAGATTTCTAGTAACCATTAGACATTGATTAGCTTAATTCCCACCATATATCCAATATTATCTATCAATCTAATTTGACTAATCTGATCATTTGATTTAAAATTTTAAATCGTGAGTGCAGCGCGCCTACAGCTAACTAGGTTAGCTTGGCATTCACATATCAGCGTTTCTATTCATGTCTATTATCATTTTCTTTTTTTCTTTTGTCTCGTTTATTTTTCTCTCATTTATTTTCTCTTGTGCAGTTTTTCACGAGTTCATCAAACAATAATGGTAAGTCAGAATCACGGTGAGTAATGGCTACTTCTCCTGCTACTATTGTTTGCACTGCTTGCCAAATGTACAGTTTAGCTCTCTCTGTCAGCAACGAAGGATTCACATGTGATAAATCCAGGGAAATAGTTTGGCTGAATTTTAGTTGGTAAATAGTTAGAAGTTTTCAGAATGAGAGACTTTTAGAGAATTTCTTCGGTTCCGGCTGAAGCACCTCTGCAGCATGGCAAATGAGTGACAGTGAGGCGGCATAGTCGCTGGTCAAAACACCACTCATCCGTTCCGATCAAAACATTAAACAGGTTCTCCCCACTCAGTGATGCACCCACCAAGAAACCTGATGAAAGTGCTCTAGTTCTAGAAAGCCTCTCATCAAAAAAAACACAACTTGACCCCAAGGAACTAGTTAATTACAAACAGATCTCGAATATTCCTTTTCTGTCCAAGATACTAGAAAAGGTAGTATCCTCACAAGTATATTCCTTCTTAGAGAAAAATGGTATCTGTGAGGATTTCCAGTCAGGGTTTAGACTGTATCATAGTACTGAGACTGCTCTCCTTAGAGTTATAAATGACCTGCTCTTATCATCTGATCATGGTTGTATCTCTCTATTAGTGCTACTGGATCTTAGTGCTGCATTCGACACTATTGACAACAACATTCTGGTCAATAGTCCTCCACGTCTGCTGCATTCTCAAAACTCTGGCATTTTGATATTACCCTGCCGGGGTTATGGCCTCGAGACGCAGCGTCTCGTTCCCTTGAGGAACTATGGTTACATATGTAACCTAGAGATGTTCCTCTTCAGGAACTCGAGCTGCATCGAAATGCTATGGGGAACGATGTGCCCATGCTGCCAGACTACCAAATCCCTGCCTACAGCTTAGGATGAGAGAACTGAAGCACCGGGAGTGACTGGCATATCTAGGCCATAGAATTTTGCAAATGTGGAAGGTGTGGACCACCCCACAGCATTGCAGATGTCCAGCATGGACACACCTGCTAGAAAGGCCTTGGAGGCCGCCATTACCCATGTAGAGTAAGCCTTGGCTCCTGACAGCAGGGTAAGACCAGAGGACTCATAGGTGGGGCTTGTTGATAGTTGATAGTCTCAACTATCCAACGACTAATTGTCTGCTTAGATGCAGGAAAACCCCTTTTGGGGGGACCGTAGCATACTAGCAAATGGTCCCATTTTCTCCACAGGACAGCTCTGTGGACGTATGCGTCCAGCACTCGAACGGGACACATACAATTTAGCTTCTCTTGGTCGGCTCCCGAAAGGGAGGAGGACAGAAGGCCTACAGCACTACAGGTTGTGGTGTGATAGAGGGAACCTTAGGAACATATACCGCTCGAGAGTATATGAATGCTTTGGCCATGCCGGGTGCAAAGTCAAGATAAGTAGGGGCCAATGAGAGGGCATGAAGGTCTCCAACTCTCCCCAGAGAGGTAATAGCCAACAGAAATGTAGTTTTAAGGGTCAGATGTCTGTCTGATATATCTTGTATTGGCTCGAATGGAGCTCTGCAAAGAGCCTCTAACACCACAGCCAAGTCCCACGGGGGAATACGGGACCGTATTGGAGGTACTCAGCCTAAGAGTTTCCATCTCAGGGCGTACAGTTTCCTCGTTGAGGGAGCTCTGGCTTGGAGGATGGTCTCAACAACCTCGGTTGAGAGACCGGATGCTATGAGTTGTGCCACCTCAGGGGCCACACCCACAGCTTCCACAACTACAGGCAAGGGTGAATTATCATGCCCTGCACCTGTGAGAGTAGGTCTGTCCTGATCGGTATCTCCTATGGAGAGCCGTTGAGGAGCAAGACCAGATCTGTGAACCATACTCGGCCCGGCCAGAACGGGGATACTAGCAACAGACAGACTCTCGCCAGAACTCCCGGGAGCAGAGCAATAGGGGGAAAGGCGTACAGACGAAGCCTCGGCCAGGTCTGTACCATAACGTCCAGTCCCAGAGGAGCTGGATGAACTAGAGAGAACCAAAGGGGAAATTGTGATGTCTCTTGAGTCGCAAAGAGATCTACTTGAGCTTTGCCAAAGATTCTCCATATCTGCTTCACCAACTCGTGAAGTTTCCATTCCCCGGGCCTCTGCCCCTGCCTTGACAGTATGTCTGATCCCATATTTAATTTCCCAGGAATGTACACTGCTCTGAGTGAGAGGAGTTTGCCCTGGGACCACAAAAGGATCTGGTGCGCCAGCTTGTACAAACGACGCGAACGCAGACCTCCCTGGTGGTTGCTATAAGAGACTACCGATGTGACCTCTCAGGTCTGGGAGGAAGTGCTTTAGTGCACGATAAACTGCTAGCATCACTAGACAATTGATATGCCATGTCAGATGGCGACCGCTCCACAGACCACGGGTAGGGTGGCCACTCATGACCGCACCCCAGCCATTGAGGGACGCATTTGAAGTGGATTGCCCCCCGGGGAAAATCCCTTGGTCTTGAGCCACCACTGTAGGGGTCTCATTTACAGCAGGCCAAGAGGTATCACGTTGGAAGCAGCTGCCATCAAACCCAACAATCTCTGAAATTGTTTAACAGTTAGTGACTGGCCTTCTTTGACTCTCTTGACTGAGATGAGGATCGACTCGATAAGAGCAGGGGACAGACGTGCCTGCATCGCGGTCGAATCCCATATTACATCTAGATAGGTGTTTCTCTGGACTGGAGAAAGTACACTCTTCTTGGTGTTCAGTCTCAAACCCAGCTCCCCCATATGTGCGAGAACGACATCTCGATGTCGAACTGCCACCTGCTCTGGTTGAGCTAAAATCAACCAATCATCTATATAATTGAGAATGCAATTGCCCTGCATGTGCAGAGGAACCAGAGCCGCATCTACACACTTCGTGAAGGTGTGGGGTGAGAGTGCAAGGCCAAAGGGAAGTACACAATATTGGTAAGCTTGGCCCCCAAAGCGAACCTCAAAAACTTTTGTGACAAACCAGTCCTCGGATCTTATTTGAGCCACAACATGCGTGATCTTGAATATTTTGAACTTCAGTTTCATAACTGAGCGATTTAAGACCCACAGATCTATGATCGGACGCAACCCCCATCCTTCTTTGGAACTATAAAATACCAGCTGTAGAACCCGGACTCCCTGTCTTGAGGAGGGACCACCTCGATGGCCTTCTTCAATAATAGGGTTTTCACTTCTTATTCCATAACCAGAGCATGCTAACATCGGAGTAACCCCATTGAATATCGGCGGTGGAGAGCTGAACTGAATATGGTAGCCTTTTCTACTGTGTGCAGGACCCATTGAGATACATTTGGCAGTAGTTTCCATGCTACTAAATAATCTACTAAGGCAATCAGTCCCTCGAAACTGACCTCTGGTGTAAGAGGCCCCTGAAGGGGCGGCAAGCATCTCAGCTCCACTACGCACACGGCCCCTGACCCTCTGGCATCAGGACTTCTTGGCCCGAGGACTTCTTAGTTTCAATTACTGCCCTAAGATCTTGTTTGGGCTTAGACTGAGAGCGTCGCTGGGACTCTTGTTCCAGACACGGAGTAGCACGAGAAGCTCTTGAGGCACGCTCTGCTTTTGAGCCTCCCTGTATGAGGAGCTGGCATGCGGCTGGGGCATCTCCCGCCCAGATGCCCCAAGAGGGCGACGATGGAGGAACTTATGGAATGCCGCCGATTGTTTGCGTGCCTCCTAAAAACCTGTCGACGACTGAGCTGACAGCGTCGGCGAACAGACCAGAAGGCTGAATCGGGGTGTCCATAAGGCAGACCCTGTCCCGCCCTTTCATTTCAGACAGGATCAGCCATAAGTGTCTCTCCGCGGCCACCATAGCTGACATGGAGTGCCCAATCGCTCGGGCAGTCTCCTTGGTGGCGCGGAGAGAGAGATCAGTGGTCCGTCTGAAATTCTGAAATATCATAGGACTTCATCTCCTCTCCCTTATCTAGCTCTTTTAGCAGGTTGGCTTGGTACGCCTGTAACACCGCCATGGTGTGCAGACACGCACCAGCCTGCCCTGCTGCCGCATACCTTTTGCCCACCAATGCCGAAGTTGTTCTAAATGGCTTGGAGGGCAACGCCGGGGCCTTCAGAGATGATGAAGCTCCGGGGCATCGCTCTATAGCCGTGCTCTGCCATCCCCACCACTTTGCCATAGTAGTCAGACGCGGGGATGTAGAGGCGGGCTGAAAACGGGCATTTCCACGATCTCTTCATGCAGATTGGGAAAAAAGGGAAGGCCCCGGCTAGGAGATGGTTGACTTGCCCACAGAAAGCGTTCATCAAGCTTGCTTTTCTGCGGTTCGGATGTATTTTCAGCGGGCCATTTGATGTTTAGGGATGTTTAGGCCAATGCGCGAGTAACCACCTCCTCATACTGTGGCAAGTGGGGTGGCGAATCCCTGTCGACTGACTCCACATCGACCTCCTCGGAGGAAGAGCAGCAGAGTGTCGATCCCTCTCCCTGGGGGGAAGAAACCGCAGAGCGTGCTTCCGAACCCAGGGATGGGCGCTGGATCTGGCCGAAGTGGAAGGAGATAGGGACTCGCCCGTCTTCATTGCCTCTGCCATATCCACTTGCGAACCCCATGAGTGCAGCTGCCAATTTTGCCTCAGCAGAAGCGGGGCCAGCACCACAGGGAACGCTGGCGAAGGCTCCCTCCTCAAAGAGACCGCGCACAGACCACGCACAACCTGAAACGTGATCCGGGTTCGCCCTTTAAATGCTTGGTTTTCGCCTTGCTCTTAGACATACAAAGCCCAAATTTTAGCTTTAAAACTTTGTTTTAAATTTACTGTACATTGTCGTGGCCTAGTGGTTAGAGAGTTGGACTCCTTATCCTAGGGTTGTGGGTTCGAATCTCGGGCTGGCAATTACACGACTTAGGTGCCCTTGAGCAAGGCATCGAACCCCCAACTGCTCCCCGGGTGCCGCAGCATAAATGGCTGCCCACTGCTCCGGGTGTGTGTTCACAGTGTGTTTGTTCACTGCTCTGTGTGTGTGCACTTTGGATTGGTTAAATGCAGAGCACGAATTCTAAGTATGGGTCACCATACTTGGCTGAATGTCACGTCACTTTCACATGAGAAACAGCGTTGTGAAATAGCAGCAATAGTATGTGCATAGTTCAAGAGTCCATTAAAGCATTGGCATGGTATGTGTACAGAAAACATTAAAAATTTGGGTTTCGTTACTCCATTACCACTAGTATAAAGCTTCCATGTTAGTTGTATGCCTTTATAGAAGGCAGCAGCTATTGGACTCAGTGTAAGTAAATATATAAATAATTTTAGATACTGTTTAAACTAATTGACAACAGAAGTTTTTCTTATCAATATAATGTTTACACTAAGTAAAATTAGCAATATATTTATTTACACTTTTTTCTTTCCAAAAAGTGTAAATAGTTGTTAGATACTATTTAAAATTAGAAAAAGTGGCAAATACTACTTGTATTTGCACCTCAGCTTTGTTATACATTAACAGAATGCAACTGTAACATAGAGTGTAAAAGATTACATTTATAAAAAAATATTAAATGGATGCTGCCCTCCTTACACCTAGTCATAACCCCAATATACTTAATTATTAAACACTCATTATGAATATCATTTCCACTTTTTGAATATTTTCTTAATTAAAAGTAAATGCTTTTCTGAACTGGATGGAAAAGGTAGAAGAGCGAATCCTGCAAACAGCGTATTCGAATTTGGGTCGAATTTGCATCACATAAAAAAGCTGCTTCTATGTGCTTTACTCACTTAACCACTAAAACTGCACGCCATGTTCAATTTTGTGTGGCCCAACCAGACACTTGTGGGCATAATAACTCTAAATAGCCTATATGTCAACAAAGCTTGCTATTTGCACTTTATGTGAATAACACTTGAAACACTTATTTTCAACAGCACTGTGTTATGGGTTTATATACTGTAATATATTGCCCCATACAAACTTCAAAGGTTCATAAAAATATATTTAAATCAAAATTTGGATTTCTTTAGATCATTAGACCCTACATTTAATCCCTTGGCTCACTCAACACTAGCGCTTAATAAGACGAAGCACCATATTTATTAAAGAGGAGCTCACGCTTCAAAAAGTCACAAAATATAGGCCAATTTGTTTGCAAACACAGGACACTTTCTGTTGTGCTGTTCCAATTTCGTTGTGTTATGGTTTGTTTTCCGGTGTGTTTTGCTAATTTTGTTGTGTGGTGGTTTGTTTCCATTGTCTTATGACTTGTTTCTGTTGTGTTGCACTTTTTTTGTGTGTGTTGTCGAGATTTTGCTGTGTTTCACACTACTGGGTGACTGTACATTCTGTATGCAGGACAAGATCAAAAAAGTTCTACTTCAAACTGCATTGTCAGTTTTAATGTTTCCATTGAAACTCTCCCTCTGTCTTGTCCTTTTTCCAAGAGCTGTCATTAAAACCACCTACAACATTAACATATAAATTGACGTAGATAATTCAAGCATGTCAATGACCATTAGCATTCACTTAAGTGACATGTCAAGTGCCATTGAAAATGATCTCACCATTTCACTATAAGGGCCAATTTCACTGGAATCAAGTGATTTGATATTGTGGTGACTAATGTAATAGTGGGATTTGGGCATTATTTTGAATGTACCTATAGCTGTACATGTTACGGAATTAAAAAAGAAAAAGAAAAAAGAAAAGAAAAAAGAGAGAAAGTAAGTGAAATAAGGTGTTCATGTCAATTGTTTATTATCAAACAGGATATATCTGATGAAAGCTGTGCATTTCTGTAAATACTAAAGCAGTCTGGTTAAAGGGTTAGTTCACCCAAAAATCTAAATTATGTAATTAATGACTCACCCTCATGTCGTTCCAAACCAGTGAGACCTCCGTTCATCTTCGGAACACAGTTTAAGATATTTTAGGTTTAGTCCGAGAGCTCTCAGTCCCTCCATTGAAGCTGTGTGTACGGTCTACTGTCCATGTCCAGAAAGGTAAGAAAAACATCATCAAAGTAGATGTGACATCAGAGGGTCAGTTAGAATATTTTGAAGCATCGAAAATACATTTTGGTCCAAAAAAAGCAGAAACTACGACTTTATTCAGCATTGTCTTCTCTTCAGGGTCTGTTGTGAGCGCGTTCACTGCATTGTATGATATCCGGTTTGCGAACGAATCATTCGATATAACCGGATCTTCTTGAACCAGTTCACCAAATCGAACTTAATCATTTGAAACGGTTTGCATCTCCAATAAGCATTAATCCACAAATGACTTAAGCTGTTAACTTTTTTTAATGTGTTAATTAAACAAACAAATATCCCGGAGTAATGCATTTACTCAAACAGTACACTGGATGAACTGCTGTGAAGAGAGAACTGAAGATGAACACCGAGCCGAGCCAGATAACGAACAAAAGACTCATTCACGAGTCAAGAACCGGTTGCATCGGTTTTCGGATCACCAGTAGTTCTTTCGGACAGATCAATTCAATAGACCGGTTTAAGAAAACGGTTCACCGGTTCTTTTGCGCTCGACGTAATGATGTCACTTGTGATGATTGCCCTTGATTCAAGCCTTCGGTTTACCCGCGCTCATAACATTAGCACAGAATCAGTTCAGAATCAATCACCAAAAGAATCAGTTCGGTTCAGACGCTCTGTGTGTCAGTCTGCTTCACGCTGAATCACACATGCGCAGTATCATCAGCTCCTCGGTTCTCGAATCGGACGCGTCTGAAAGAATAGGTTCTTGACTCGAGAAAGAGTCAATCTTTCATTCGTTATCTGGCTCGTTATCGTTATCTTCAGTTCTCTCTTCTCAGCAGTTCAGTCAGTGTACTGTTTGAGTAAATGAATTACTCCGGGATATTGGTTTGTTTGAACTCAGAGGGAGTGTCAGCCACATTAAAAAAGTTAACAGCTTAAGTCATTTGTGGATTAATGCGTATTGGAGACACAAACCGTTTCAAACGATTCAGTTCGATTTGGTGAACTGCTTCAAAAAGATCTGGTTACATCGAATGATTCGTTCACAAACCGGATATCACAAACTGCTTTGTTTTGAACTCTCTCACAAAAGACACGGAAGAGAAGACAAGGCTGAATAAAGTCGTAGTTTTTGTTATTTTTGGACCAAAATGTATTTTCGATGCTTCAAAATATTCTAACTGACCCTCTGATGTCACATGGACTACTTTGATGATGTTTTTCTGACCTTTCTGGACATGGACAGTAGACCGTACACACAGCTTCAATGGAGGGACAGAAAGCTCTCGGACTAGATCTTAAATATCTTAAACTGTGTTCAGAAGATGAACAGAGGTCTTACAGGTTTGGAACGACATGAGGGTGAGTCATTAATGACATAATTTTGATTGAACTAACCCTTTAAGCCCCCCCACCCCCTAAATAATTTTAGACTATTTTATAGTAGCCATACAAATTCAATGATGATATCATCTTATTATCATCTCAGAAAAACAGCAAGAATTAGATGTTTTAAACAAATAGTAACAAAATCATGCATTCATTGCAAACAAGGTTTTCTGTTATTTATTTTAACCCTCCTAAACTTTTTGAAAAAGTGAATAGTAAGAATTTAAATGAAATCAGTAGAAAAAAAAGGTTAAATTAAAATTTTCATTTGTATTATCTACCTTTTGACATGTTGGTTTGTAAAGAGCTTTAAAGATGTGCATTACAAACTTATCTGGTCTAACAGCACTGAACAACGTGATACTTAGTTACTTACCAAAGATATTTCACTGCTGTGTGCTTTACTCACCTGTCTAAAAGTGATACCCAGAGGTGAAAGAGTTTTTCTAAACTCAGCCTATTCATTAAAACTCAAATCTGTGAACCCAGAAAAAAGAACCTGTCTCAATACCATCTCTGCCATCATTACATCAAAAGCTGGTGGATTCCCTCTGAATATCACATAAGTTCTTTTTGAGTGATTGAAAAAAAAGAAAAAGAAAAACTAGTAATGGCAACTTGAGGTGTTTCTAATCAGGATGCTTAAACAGTAGCATGAGGTAGAATGTGAAAATACACAAATGTGTGTGTGTGTGTGTGTGTGTCTGTGGCAACTGTGGTATAACAAACTACCCAGGACTTATTGTATGCAAAATGAATGAATGGAATGGCCAAATGGAAATGAGTCACTGATTTCAAAAACTAACAGTCATAATAAAATATTCTCAGGCAAATGCTTCACAGAGTGCAAGTGACGACTCAGTTACATAATCACTGCATCCATCATTACAAATTATTGTCGGCCCATCAACTAAACACTACCTCAGTATTATTTGCTCATGAGTACATGTCCTCAATTGTCAACAACAGGACAAAAAAAGCAAATAATGAAAACTCAACAAAGATGGCTTTCAAACAGGTGGAAGGTGAAGCAGAATAATTGTAGAGCTGCATGAGATGATGCTTCTGAAGAAGCTGTGGATGAGAAGCTCTCATACGGCTGAGAGGCTCTGAAGCGTGTGGAGAGCAGGAAAGTTAATCAGCTCTCAGTGAGAGGACGTGCTTCAGTAGACCTCAATGATGTGACATATTCAGCCAATGAGACATGACTGACTGGACCAGCCTGATCTCAGGTACATAACATTTACAGGTACAAAAACATATGGATAGACACAAGTCAAGTCAAGTCACCTTTATTTATATAGCGCTTTAAACAAAATACATTGCGTCAAAGCAACTGAACAACATTCATTAGGAAAACAGTGTGTCAATAATGCAAAATGATAGTTAAAGGCAGTTCATCATTGAATTCAGTGATGTCATCTCTGTTCAGTTAAATAGTGTCTGTGCATTTATTTGCAATCAAGTCAATGATATCGCTGTAGATTAAGTGTCCCCAACTAAGCAAGCCAGAGGCGACAGCGGCAAGGAACCGAAACTCCATCGGTGACAGAATGGAGAAAAAAACCTTGGGAGAAACCAGGCTCAGTTGGGGGGCCAGTTCTCCTCTGACCAGACGAAACCAGTAGTTCAATTCCAGGCTGCAAATAGGAAAAGGATCTGCCGCCCGCAGTTGATTTTGATATTCTAGGTATTATCAAATTGCCTGAGTTTTGAGAACGTAGCGGACGTGGAGGATTATAATGTAACAGGAGCTCATTCAAATACTGAGGTGCTAAACCATTCAGGGCTTTATAAGTAATAAGCAATATTTTAAAATCTATACGATGTTTGATAGGGAGCCAGTGCAGTGTTGACAGGACCGGGCTAATATGGTCATACTTCCTGGTTCTAGTAAGAACTCTTGCTGCTGCATTTTGGACTAGCTGTAGTTTGTTTACTAAGCGTGCAGAACAACCACCCAATAAAGCATTACAATAATCTAACCTTGAGTTTATAAATGCATGGATTAACATTTCTGAATTTGACATTGAGAGCATAGACCGTAATTTAGATATATTTTTGAGATGGAAAAATGCAGTTTTACAAATGCTAGAAACGTGGCTTTCTAAGGAAAGATTGCGATCAAATAGCACACCTAGGTTCCTAACTGATGACGAAGAATTGACAGAGCAACCATCAATCTTAAACAGTGTTCTAGGTTATTACAAGCAGAGTTTTTAGGTCCTATAATTAACATCTCTGTTTTTTCAGAATTTAGCAGTAAGAAATTACTCGTCATCCAGTTTTTTATATCGACTATGCATTCCATTAGTTTTTCAAATTGGTGTGTTTCACCAGGCCTCGAAGAAATATAGAGCTGAGTATAACAGTGAAAGCTAACACCATGTTTCCTGATGATATCTCCCAAGGGTAACATATAAAGTGTGAAGAGTAGCGGCCCTAGTACTGAGCCTTGAGGTACTCCATACTGCACTTGTGATCGATATGATACATCTTCATTCCCTGCTACGAACTGATGGCGGTCATATAAGTACGATTTAAACCATGCTTTAATGCACTTCCATTAATGCCAACAAAGTGTTCAAGTCTATGCAAAATAATGTTGTGGTCAATTGTGTCAAACGCAGCACTAAGATCCAATAAAACTAATAGAGAGATACACCCACGATCAGATGATAAGAGCAGATCAATATGTACACAATATGGACATGCTAACATTATCTAAACTGTGTGCAGTATTACAGTTTTTATGAATAAAAATATGAACAAGTATGTATCAAGTCAAGTGTTATATCAAACTTATATTTATACGTTGAAACTTTAGTTCCCTTAATACTATCCTCAAACCTAAATATAACTACTTTACATAACAAAAAACGTTAGTTACAAGATACAAATATACAGATGTTTTTGAGCCATTAAACCCTCTGCTATCACTCATCCTAACCCTAACCATTTACCTAAAAGTATATAGTTTCAAGATAAATGTAACAGGCAGACAAGTGTAATAATAAGTACCAAAGTAGTCCAAAGTAGTGATTATTGCATTCAAGGTGCTCTCTGGGGGTATACAATGGTCTGGTTGGGATGAGGTGAGGTACAGAATAAAATATGAAGTTTCTTTAATAGCTAAAAATTTATTCCCACTCTGTAAAGCTCGCATCTCGTTTAAATGAATATGTCACTCAAAACACACATTTCACATTTGGTTATGAATAAGTATTGAGATAACTATTATAACTAAAGTTTAGTGGTTACAGTCACTTCAGAGGTTGGAGATGAAGATCATTGAGTAAAGACTTTAATTTTGTTCTGCTCCTTACATAACTAATTTATTAACTGATAAACATTGCACTTTTATTGAACTGAATCAACTGAAATTAATCAATGTTGAACCAACCTTAGCTGAAAAAAGACATTATTGTATTCTGTAAAGCTATTTTTGAAGTCATTTCTTAACTGATGCTGTTATTGAACTAAAATGAATCAACACTGGATTAAATTGAACTGAATAATAACACTGTTGGCGTCTGTAGAGCTTCATAACTGATGAATTTTGCAACATTTGAAAGTACATTTTCATCTGTTATACTAAAAATATTTTTCTGCATGAACCGTCCATGCTGATGTTCAGGTACTGCAGGTTTCTCACATTGTCAAGGTGATTAACTCTCTCACACTAATACAAAAGTAGATTTAGTCAAGATTAAGCGCATCTTCTATGAAATTATTAACAGCTGCTGCCATAATGTCAGTGGACACTGAAGAGAGATCCGAGTTGAGTTAGATTACTCAATCAGCTCAGGTTACTGTTTAAAGAGACCCTCCCTCTATAGTACGAGTTTGAGAAGACAAAATTCAGATAATACTAGTCGTCAGTACATAACTTTACCTGGCATCTACATGACATCCTCTGTCTTATAAACCACACTACTGTCTGTACAACATTCCTTTGCCATTTCAAATACAAAGTGTCAAACGTGTTCCTCATTTTCGCTTAAAAATGGGGGACGCTTAAAAGAACACATACAGAAAGACAAAAAAAAGTGCACCTTACCTTTTTATAAACCAATTTAAAAGCTGCTATCATCCAAAGGCACAGATGATGGCAGATGATTTCTGTAAAGAGCTGAATAGAGGGTCACAGCTAATGTCTTCCTGAACTCAGGGAACATCTTTGCAAAGTTACGGAGACATTCGTGTCCTATGAAACTGTGAGACTTCCAACAGATGGGATGCATGCAGCTAAACACCTTGAGCCTCTTAATAATGAATGAAATGCAACTAGACTCTCAAATGCACATGCTGTCCATGTGCTCTGTAATCATCACTGCTACCCCTCTCTATTGATATGTGTGTCTGGGAAAGAAAAAGCAACATCTTTCATTCCAAAATCACACAAACGCCATACATAATACCATTTCATTATAATGTTCATTTCTAATTATACATAGACCAATCAATTTCTTAAAGTACTATGCCAGTGAATGACTGCTCAACCTGGAAGGAGATCTGTAACATGTGGTCAGTTTAGAGTTGTGGACCTTGTGGATGTGGACCTCAAAACATAATAAAGGAGCCAGACTGGAAGAATCTCTTGAGAAAATGCACTTTAAGTCCAGAATATAGAAGTCGTTTTTTTCCCCCACAGAGTGTGTTTTGCATGTTAGTGGGTTCACTGATGACATGAAAAAAGAAAATCAGACAGTTCGGAAAATGTTCAAATGTTATTTTTAGATATTTATTTATTTATTTTTATGTGAAATTATGCATTTGGGAAATGTGTTGTTTTGGTGCTCTATATTACTGTATTATAGTAACTAGTACTATATTATTTCTTAATGTATTTATATTATTGAGGATTTTCTGAATGCCCTGTTTATTTATTTATTTTCTAAATTTGTCATCTTTGGATCTCTTTGTTTATCTTAAATGACTTGAGTTGATATTTCATAATGTGCCTAGGTCTGTATCTCTAAAAGACTCTCTTGTTTGAGGAGGTATGTAAAGTCAAAGGTCACAATTACAGACTCCTTGAAACTGACTGATTAGTGCAGAGAATAACTACAGCAGATCTGAAGACTACCTTTGGGACGTCCTTCATACAGGGTTATATGCATTCTAGCAGTGTAATATCCCAAGACAAACGGCCTCTTCAACTAGGGATGAGAACAGCATGTGTGTGTGCAGGGATGGGCAGTATTTCAGACACATGTATTTAAAATATGTATTTGAAATACAAAATGCTAGATTGCATATTGTATCTTAAAGCTCTAATGTAATTTGTATTTAAATACTTTTAAGATTAGTACTTATGTATTTTCAAAACACATAAAATCCTTTGTGCCAGTCACCCTCTTTATCAGGGTGCTGATTTGGTGCATCATCTAGTTCAGACAGTCTCCTCTGAACCCAACATTCCTCACGTTATCTGCTGCTATACAGCTCCATTCAGCTCTGAGTGAGCGACTGGAAGGAGAGAAGGTGAGGATGTCATGGTCAGCTGTACTTGATGATTAAAGTTAAAATAATGCATCATTCAGATTAGCCTTCAGTTAACATGAAAGAAGAAAAGAGCACTGACAGGAGGATCAATAGTGCAAGCCAATCAGTTTTTATAGTAAATTAATAAAACTTTTTTTTTCTTTTGTTTTTATCAACAAGCTTGTCAAGCGTGTTTAAAGCATTGCTGCATGTTAGGGCTGGATAATATGAGAATACATATCATGGCAATGATATAAAAAGTGAATCGACTGAACATTTTCTAAATCGTTTACATAGACGGGCCTATGGGGAAAGCGAATATATCCGTGCAGCTTTTAGTGGGTAGGAATTATGGGAACATTGGCGTGGAAACGGAAGCATGGATGAATGAGTCATAGAATGTGATGTGCTTATAAGTGTGTGTGTGTGTGTGTGTGTGTGTGTGTGTGTGTGTGTGTAGGCTATACTTCTATGGCTCTCAGTGGTTGGAGTTGGGTTAATACTTCTCGACAAGTTTTGTTGTTTCTTTCTGATTAATTTTCTGGCTACATTTAAAATCAAAACATATTAATCATTTAATAATTGTTGTGATGCTAAAATGTTCCAAATTGGTGTCCAATGATTGATAAAAAAAATATTTGTTATTATATTATATTATATTATATTATATTATATTATATTATATTATATTATATTATATTATATTATATTATATTATATTATATTATATTATATTATATTATATTATATTATATTATATTATATTATATTATATTATATTATATTATATTATATTATATTATATTCCCATTAGTTCATGCCGCTGTTAACACTTTCCAGTTTTTCAGTTTGGTCAGATGACGTTAAGCGTATATACCACCTAAAAATTCATTATATTTAACATTTAAATTAAATATAATTTGTTGGATGTTAGAGTGCTTTTGTTAACTACGACCTTGTATGTAAATTAATTTCATAAATATTTATTTTGTCTTTGTATTGCCGAAAGTCATGAGAAGTATTTAGAATTAAATTAAAATATAGCTTGTCATGTTTTTAAATATATTTCTAATTATACATTTGTAATCACAAATTTGCAATTTAGTACATTTAAAATACATTAACTTTAAATGTGATATAAAATAACAAACTAAAGTTAAAATTATAATCAAGTACTTCACATGGGTGTTATTATGATTATTATTATTATCCAACGCAATCTCATGAGAAAATTTAACTATTCCATGAAGTGGGGATTTCGTATGAATTTGTACAGAAGCATACAATTTTTAGAAAAAAAAACCACAAGGATGAAAATATCATTTATAATACAATGCAAACAAAACATACAAGGCCCAATTATAAGTATGAGAACCGATGAAAAGTGGGAGGAAACACAGAAGGAAACTGAAACATTCTGTCAGTCACTTGACATTCCTGCAATGAGGATGAAGGCAAACACACGCAAGCGACCTGTTATAAAATCAGCCGCCTTTGACTGCTGTGTTGTCACATCTCCCTTAGACAAAGAGAATAGCAAACAACCAGCACATGGAGTATAAAACAGAAATGAGCCCAACAGCTGTACCTTCCTGTTTTAGACACACTATTGTGTGTTGATTTCGGGTTTTCCACTCAATCCTTGAAAAAAGAAAAGAGCTAGAATGGGCAGATGTCAATGTTAGCTAAAGCAGTGTTTCTCAACAGTTCTTATCCCTGGTCAACAAATCTTGCACCCTTCATGATTATGTCTCGTAATCTTTTAAAAGTGATTTTTTTATATCTGATTATTTTGTATTTGTCAATATACATGCAGCCACAAACAAACTCATCTGCATCTTGGATGGCCTGAGGGGGGGGGGGGGGGGGGACCTTTTCACCAATTTATTTTTTGGAGATGAACTTTATTAAATGTTGTGTTATGCTTTTAAGAAGTAGCCTGCACTTATTTTGATGTGTTGACTAAGATGTTAATGCACACGTAGTGCTTGATTTTAGCTGTAGTGTAATAATGATAATAATAAACTGGTAAAGTGTATTTGATAATAGACTTTACCAATATTTAAAAAGCAAAAGAAGTAATTATAAATTATATACAGTAGTTCAACTAATTATTTTTAATATAGATTTAAACTATAATACATTTACATGTATTATATGAGAGCCACGCAGAGGGTTCCTGACAACTGTCTGATAAAAACAAACAAACAAAAAAAATCTGCTGTAAAAAATCTTATATAGCACCTTAAAAGTAGCCTATTTCTTTAATAAGCACTCTTTTTAAAAGAATGCTAAAGTGTACTTTTTTCACAAGGGACAGTTCATTCAGGTATTTTGTATTTTCTTGTTAAATAACTATATTTCCGAACAGTGCTTTTAAAGAAGGTAAAGCTGTGGAGGCAGACACACCTTCACTCAACAGCTGCAGCTTTACTCTGCGGTTAGTTCAACAGCTGGAAAATGTCTGGCCACATAAATAAATAGAAAGGACTGATTTCAACCCACACAAGGAGATTAGAGTGAAGCAACATTTAACAATGGTATATTATCAATAATGTATATAATATTATAAATGAATGTAACAAACTGTGATTTTATGTGTGCTTAGTTGTATATCATAATCTTTATGTTTGATGTGAACTTTCTGCCATTTATGCTAGCAATAGCCTAAAGAAGTCATGCTGCCATTTATAGCTCTACACGTTTGCTATTTTGTAAAAGAAAAAAAGAAAAAAATGCATGGTCAGTTTTCCTCTTCTGGAGTCTGACATCTTGAGAATATAAAATACAGAACATTTCCTGCTGAAAAAAAATTACAATAAAGAAATACAGAAACTTTGGAATTGTATAATGTTTTTATAATTACATTATCATGTGTAATCTGTGGTGTCAAGTGATTTGGAGCCTCATCAAAAGTGCACATGTGCATCAATACCTCTGAAGCTGAGCAGCGTTTACCTGAAGTAAATGTACCCTGGTACATAACTTCTACAGAGCCGCTATTGTTACGAACATACACTTTACATGTGTTCTTAACAGCTTACTCTAAATGAAGGGTTAGGGTTAGGGTAATCCTGCTTTCTGGACTGACTGTTGGAAGGCCAGACTGAATTTCGGAGACAGTACAAAACAGAAGCTCAAACAGCATTTGCAGATATAAATGTAGACTAGGCTATCCTGCATGAAACTGATGGTGAACTCTTGGCACTCCTCCACCACCCACAATATTCAGACCGGCTACTTTAAAACTGCTTATGAAGACATTTTGCAAGCTGTAAACCTCCACTTTTGGTTTGGAGAAAAATGCTGACTACAAGCCTGCATGGGTGAGTTTGACTTGAGGCCTGACTCTCATAAAACAAAGAGTCTTTCTGTGTGGATTGAGGGGAGTAACAGTATCCCTGAGCCATTAAATCCACGTTTGCATTTGTTTGAGTCAGTGGAGACGCTTGAGTCTCCTCTCTCATCTCTAGATGCTCATTAAACAGTTCTGCTCCTCCAGCTCTGCTATTAGCGCTAGATTCTCCACATGTGTGATGCTGCCATAAACACCCATCAGCTCCACAGCAGCAGTCAGAATTTGTCGAGCACAATAATGGTGTGACTAATGAAAAAATACAAGTGGACAGGTCACTATATTAATGAACCTAGGTTTAAAGGTCCCGTGACCAGACATGAGACATTTTAAATATTGCACAGGAATACAGATCTGCCACACTGGTCAAATATCAGACTGGAGTATTTTCTCAGCTGCCTGCATGCTGATGATGCTCTCCCATAAACTGTCCCACACACACTGAGTTCAGGGGGTCGAGGAGAAAAACTTCTGTAAACTAAGTGCATGAAAAAGAAGCAACACTTACCAGGGCAGTTCATCAGTTCATCAGTTTCTCAAAGTTTGTGCGTTTCATTCAGTAAGACAGCACATTTGGTTTTGAGAGTCTCCACTGTGCGATGTTCACTGTGGATCTGGAACTTGCTAGACACGGCTGTAGCCTGAAATGAGCTGAGCCCACATCTCCTCGTCAGTCAAGCAGCATAGTTTCTGCCGGGCAAAAGTCCAACCAGACACGAAACCCGTCTATTTCTGTCTGCCATATGAGCGGCAGGGTTGTGCTTTTCAAGACATTCTGCGGTCAAACATGTAATTGCAGAGTGACCGGGTATGGTAAAATGTAATTGTAGACTTCATCGGATCCAGCCCAGCTGCCAACGGTACATGGTCAAGAACTTTAAACTCCTTAAAAACAACTCAAGTCCCATAAATAAATGTGGGCCTGGAATCCAGATGTGGAATAGGGGAGGAACGAGAGAGGTAACAGACGCTGGGGAAAACAGTTAGGAGAGCCAGAGCTGCTGCTGCGATGGGAAAGAAAACTTTTTTCTTTTTCTTATGTGACAATATGACTGTTTTTTTAAATATCTTAGAAGAGGCGAGATTTTGGGAGGAGCTGTCTGGGCTCAGTTATTCCTAGACTTTTACCATTAAACTTTCAGGGTATCTGATTTCGCCTAAGCTACTCTGTGGAAAAAATCAGCCATGGAAAAAAAAAAACGCCTATGAAAACAAGCTGAGGAACGCATAGTCCATTTCATTGGACTGCATCAAAAGCACATTTAGATGTGCATGCAGACTTTGATGCTGAAATATAGATTAAAAAAGAAGAAGAATGAAATAGGGAAGACAAATGAACCTTTTGCACTTTTATGGCTGACTGAAAAAAGACTAGTGACTCTCTGTGTGTTTATAAAGAAGGAGATCCTTGCTCACACTGTTACGATTTATTTTCATCTGCAATGACTAAATGACAAACAGCTGCTCACTATTAAGAGTGCTCTCTTCAGTGGCTTGCTTAGAACTAAGAATGTTACAAAACCCTGAAAAGAAGAAGAAAGAAAGAAACAATCCCTGATTTCAAGCCTGCCACGATCTTCCATGCAAACTTTCCATGTGGATACCGCAAGAGCCTCCACAGCTGAGTTCATCCAAATGGATTGCATGGAGACCACAAAAACAACTAGTGAAAAAAATAATTTCTTTGAAATAATGGCAATAATTTTGGGTTATATAATGTGCTCAAATAACACCAACTTCCAGTAAATTGCCATTAACCACAAGCACACCAGAAGTGCATATCTTTCTTCTACAACAGTATGTGTGCAGGAAATTCCTTATTTTTTTATATATATAAATGTTTTGTTTAAGTGGACAAACTGATGAAGTACCTCAATGTATAATTACAGACATAGCTGGAAGTAATTGATTACATATAATCTGGATTACATCACATTCCAAAAATTAAGTACTTTAAAAATATATATTTTTTAAATACTCACAGTTACTTTTTTATTGATTACATGATTACATATTATTCACACAATAGCAATTGTTCATCATTTTTTGATTCCCCCAATTCCTCTTTTTCATTTCTTAAATGGTCCTTTCCAATATAGCCTACTGCTATCTTAGGTGGCAGCATTTGACCACTGAATTTACAGATATTATATCAGCTTTAAGAACTGTTTTAACGTTGCATCAACTACTGGTGAAAGTTGAATTGGTGTTTGTTATAACATCAGAAAAGTGAAAGATTATTTTTGTGATTCTGATTTAGTATCACCGAAGAAGAGACACTCGAAACATGGTCAAATGACAAGATTATTTATTTATGCTTTTAAAACAGTTCTTTCTAAAGAGGATATGAATAGTTTAAAATATTAAACTAGTGCATCCTCCTCCAGTGTTTGTGTTGCAGACATGAATGATCCTCATCTGCTGTGTTTTCACCTGTTGGTGAAAAACCCCACAGACACAGTTTGAAGAAAGAAGCATGCTATAGAGAGCAGTTTAAACAAACCCCTGAAGTTAGGAACACCGTTAGTAATACGTCTGTCACTAAGTGTTGCTTAACTTATAGGGTTTGTTTCAACTAGCTGCATGACATCAACAGCTTCATATCTATTTTTAAACAACCCTCAAATCCAATCATTTTAAAGTAAAATCTATTTTTCAAAGTAGGCTTTTAAAATGAGACTCATTCTGCCATCTGTTGGACTATGATGGTACAACACTTTCTCAAGTCTGAATGAATGAACTGGACAGGTCAGAAAAGGTCTAAACTGACAGGACTTGATGAATGATTGAAGGTATTTGATGGTTTAGCTAATGCATTTTAAACCTATAATGTCAGCAAAGCTGTAACAAGCTCTATTGTAACAGGATTATATCAAGTCCAAGGCTTTTTGGAGTTCACTCAATAGTTTTGTTTTGTCTTGTCATTTCCTGATGTTAATGGCCCTTATCTTCACCTGCTACAGGTTTACAACAGACCGTGCAGATGTGAAACGATACCATGAGCTTCAATTAGAGAGAGGATGCTGAATGAAGTCATGTTTGTGAGTCCTGTGGGGTTCTTTGTATGTGCCCCGTTCAGCAGGTCTCACCTGTTTGTTTAGAAAGCTGAGTGAGCAACCTTTTGAATCCACTGGATGAATCCACAATGCATTTAATCTTCTCAGAAGTTCCTAACAATCACAAAATTAATATCTATTGTATTTCCCATTCATTATCACAACCTACACAAGCAAGAAGGCACATATGTACAGCTGTCCTTAAGTCTTGAACAGTCTGGATTTATTCAGTCCTCACAAAGATGGAGAATAAACACTCAATGTCTTTATGAATCTGATTTATTTTGTATAAAAATCTAGATGTCTCTGTATTTTAGACACTCTGTCAATACATAAGGAATAATAACACAAGTGCTTAAGTGCATTTTTAAAATTCCGCCTTGTTGAGAGAGGCCATTGCCGAGAATACCGCTGTTTCTGCTTGGAAAGTGAGACGATTTCTGTAGCTGTAGTTGTTCTGTTCTCTCCGATTGAAAATGATTTGGCCCCGAGTTCACAGCTGAAACAGAAGACAACAACAATAATGAATCAAATCAAATCAAAACTATCAGGGACTCATTCCCACAAGAGAAACAGAAAATACTCTCAGAAGTGTTGTCATACCCCCCATGACTGGAGCCGCTCACATCCGCCAGTTTCTCCTCCGACGGCCGAATGCTTGGGAGCCCACGTTAGTCGGGACGAAGTTGCTGTTGCCCATCCCACCGGAGCGGCTCAGGAAGTCCGCCAGACGGTGAGTGACACACGTGGCTGTGTTACACGCGCGCTTCTGCTTGCTTCAACACAGAGCGAGACCAGACTTCAGAAAACACTCTCTCCTGTTATACATCTACAGCAGTCATTAGATTACTTTCATGCATTATATTCATAGGTATATATATATCATATAAACAGAGATTGTGTATATTTAAGTCATTATCAGTCTTATTAACTGCTCACATTCACAGATGTCATTTCAGACGTCTTACCTGCAGAAATCTTCATGTATTGGATGTTTATTTGTAGAGACACTCAATGATAACATGCATATAAAATGAATTCAAATTAACGTAGCTAATAATTTGACAAAGTAAGAGTTCCTGATATAAAAAAATAACTTTATTGAACTTAAACACTTTTTTTATTATTATTGTCAATATTTTTATAATACATGTATTCAGTTATTCAAGAGGCATGTGTAAAATGCACAGAAAACTATTCCTGAATTTTTGTACGGAAGAAATTTTATCTAGATTTTTAACATGCCTTTCTCTGCCAAAAGAAAGAAAGAAAGAAAGAAAGAAAGAAAGAAAGAAAGAAAAGGAGCACTGCAACCAGCCGTTTGTGTGCGATCAGTCAAGCAGGCAGAATCCACATGCAACGGGACCGTAGAGCATACAGTTAGGGTTAGATGGTGTTAAAAGTTTCTTCGTAGCTTGTAAACTGATTGCCCTCGAGCAGGCTGCGTTTCTTGCCGGGTGTACCGGCGCCCACGTCCGTCTGCGGGAAAGTTTGCAATTTGTGCAGCTCCTGGGAGAGTTTTCCCAGCACACAGGTGCTGAGATTGGAGCAACGCTTGGACAGGAATCTGCCCTGGCTGTCGGGAGAAACACACATGCACACAGGCGTATCATCACACACATGCAGGGTCCCACCCAGACCCCCGTTAGAGTTCATACACAGCCCTTCACTGCATGCATCAGGTTAAGAGAGAGAACATGCTGTGCGTCTTCAGACAGGAAAACTAACGAACAAAACTCTTGGGGTTAACATGCAGCCATTCCAGTGAAGGGGAAGATTGACATGCTGCTGCTGTTAGGACATTCCCTCGGCAAGCAGACAGGGTTTTATTGCATTATACTGAAATAAAAGAAGATACACCTCATTCGGGCAGAGAGACTTTGTCACAAATTTCAGTGGATTCCTCACTTTACTAACTCTGCTAGAAGTGGCAGGCAATTTGGATCTACTTTGACTGCCTCTTGCAGAATGAAAGCAGAAGTCGGTTGTTTAAAAGAAACACTCTTTCAACTAAAAAAACCCTCCAGTAAGAAAATACAGCAGAACCTGTGAGAGAATGCTGAGGTTGTACCTGTTGTCATCATTCGTCTGCTCCAGTTCCTCCGCTGTCATCTGCACTACGTTTTTGACTATAGCACTCAGTAATCTTCGTGCTTCGTAGTCCATGAGCGCAAATCTGTCTGTCAGAGATTCTGAACCAGGTCTGAAGATCAAACAGTGACGGAGAAGAGCAACAGTTTGCCACCTGATGAGATACAGCTGAAGAACCCATCAGCTAATGTCACAGACAAAAAATGACAGAGAGTTTACCTTGCTGGAGCAGCGTTTGAGCTGTACATCTGGCACATGACTGTGGCGTAAGCGACAAGGAAGGCAGAGATCTTCAACATAAACATGGTACCCTGAGACAAAAATACAGTGATGCTTTAAAACGGAGGATTTGGAAATTCACCGTCTATCTGATTTTACTCTCAGATTCTGTGAGGGTGGGCTGCACCACATACACAACTCAATGCCTTCTACAAGAAGCTATGAATATCTGCCAACTAGGTTCCTCTCCTTGTTCCTCATTCACTCCTTAAACCAGTTAGTAGAAGGAAAGATGTCCTTGTCCAAAAGCACAAAGAATTATATCTCATAAAAAGTAAATTTCTAGAGGTCTTACCTCACCTCGTCTTGCTGCTTGATAAAAATATTGATTCTCTTTTTCACCCGATGACCGCCTCGATACTACTGTGTGCAGCTTCAGTGGTCAAGCCCCTATATATTCACTATGAGGAGTTATGTAGTATCAGTGTAGGTGTTTAATTATCTCCCACTGGCCAATCATCAGACAGACAGGCACCAGTCAGCCAATCATGGCTCTGGCACACTGATAATGTCTAAAGATTTACTGTGACGTCATCCTTTGGCCACTAAGTGCTCCATTCAGTAAACTCACGCTCTTCGATATCTGCACTTGCATCTGCATTTGGGTCATTAATTTTGCTTAAACTGAATAAATGCTCTGAATACTATGAGCTCAATACTTTACTGTCATCCATGTAGCATCCCTGTGATCAGTGGCGACTCATGAAGGCCATCTGCTGGTGAGAGAGGAACACTACTAGCTCTCAGCGCTGCACCAGATCACCTTTTCATGATGAATTATGACACTGTTGTAGCTTTTACTTCAGATTTGTGTGTGAATCTTACAGGAGCTTAACTAATCAGTTTAAGAATTGTTTTGAGATGTCTTATGTCTTATCTGTTACATACATTTTTGATTACACTTTACAATAAGGTTCCTTTTGTTAACCATAGTTAACTACATTAGTCAATATTGACTATCAATGATATTGTTAATAACTTTGGTTATTTTAACTGTTAATTTACTGTGTTACCTACTGTATATTTAATCTGACATATTAAAGAAATTCATAAAATAGTGTGAATCTGAGCATCAATCATTATGTATGCGTGTGGGTTTATGAGGACAACTGGAAAAAGCATTTGTAAATATTTTTTGCTGTAAAAACAGATTGCTTTACAAAAATAAGATCTCACTCGATAACATTAGTTCAATGGTATCAATAACTTAAATTAATAAATGCTAGTAATAAATTAATATAAATATATATTATGTCATGTCTGTGCTGTATCTGTATTTCTTTTAGGACACTTATGTTGAAGTTTAATTTCGGTTTTCATTTCCTGCCTTTAGTTCCTGTTTATCAAGAGCTATCGTCATCTGAGAGTCTGAAAAAGCAAGGCTCCTGATGATATGAAGTAAAATGATGGGTTTGTGAGAGAAACTGAACATTATTTAAAACATTATTACCTGTAATCTAGGGCCTCAGACAAATGGTCCGAAGTGATGTCCAGTTCACTCACAAACCAGTTCACCAGATAGGACTGAATCGTTTGAATCAGTTCTGAGTCCAGTCGGCTTCACAGTTTTGCTCTGTTCTTCAGGCTCGGCCTTGGTCTTCTCCTTCACTGGCTCTATCATGGTGGTCTCCAACCAGACAACCAGACTGAAGAACAGCTTCTATCTTCAAGCCATCAGACTGCTTAACAACCTGCTATCCTTCATCTAAAACCAGAATACATGCTGTTACATACAAGTTTACTTTTATTTTACTTGCACTGACACTTTTTAATATTCCTTCATGTAGCTCTGTGACACTCCACAATGACATTTTAAACACAGCTCCACCCCAATAATCTTTTAGTACCTCAGGACGACTTATAACTCCTAACACTGTCTACCCTTATTGTAACTGTTACTGACACTTATTTGTGTGTAATGCTCTGTCTGTGTCTGTTCTGCCTATGGGTAATGAAGTCACTCAAAAGGGGCGGTCACACTAGACTTTGAACATGCAAAGTTTTTTCGGACGCTGCTGCGAATATGTGCGGGAGCAAGATATAACGGTTTCCCCTCATTTATCACAACATGGAGTAATAAGTGCTTGTACTTTTGCTATGGCGTCGAAAGTGTCTTTTTATATTGTACTCTCTCTCTCTCTCTCTCTCTCTCTCTCTATAAATATATACACACTAGGAAATTTATAAAAATGTGTCCTCGTTCAAATGTACCATCTGTTCCTGTTTCCATTGACTTTTTTCCTTCATTCCTTCTTTTTTTATTTTATTTTTATAATCTTTTAAAGATGTATTATTTAAAATAGGACGCTGCGCTACAGCTAAAATTAGTGTTTCCTTATTTTTTTAATGTCCGTACAGAGAGGTAACGCAGTGACGTATCGATCTTCTACTGGTCCCACAGTAGAATTCGCAGGTCAGAGTTCACCAAACTTGAACTTTGGAATGCAGCCAAAAAACGATTTTTTTTTGCATGAGCTTGTGTTTCCGGTCTGACGCATTCACATGCGTATGAATGGAAGTCAATGGAACGAAAAGTATAGTGTGACCACCCCTAAAGTCTCAGTGCCCTCCACATACGTCTGTCTGTTTATGTCCTGTTATTGTCACTGTATGTCTGAGCTTCATCACAAGCATTTCGATGCCCAGTTTTCCCCAGTGTTAACTATGCAAATGATAAATAAATGCCTCTTGACCTCCAGGCTCTCTCACGCTCAGGTCCTAGCACTCCTTCGCTTCTCCTGGGATCCTTTATCTCCTCCTCCCACCTGGACCTTTTGTTTCTGTTTTGGGAAGGCTGGGAGGTTATGTTTCATCTTTCATCTGTCTGTGCTTCTTGACTCATGTTGTTGAAGTGTATGTATTCTTTCATTATGACTCTAAATCAATTTAGCACCGTGATGCAGTTTGATAAGAAAAGATCACACAATTCATTATAAAGAGCATCCTATTTTAATATATATAGGCCCGGTTTCACAGACAGGGCTTAGACTAACCCAGGATTAGCCATAGATCAATTAGGACATTTAAGTAATTTTTATAAACATGCTTAGAAAAAAACATTACCGATGTGCATCTTAAAACTAAAAAGGCACTGATATATTTTTTAAGATCAGTCAGTGCAAGTTTATTTCAGTGGAAACAGCTCAGACTTACATTTTAGTCTAGGACTAGTCTTAAGCCCTGTCTGTGAAACCAGGGGATAAGGTTCAAGTAAGTTGCTACCAACAAGTTCATGCAAGCGCCGGAGATGGCGACGAGAGCGGGAAGAGCGGAGTGTAGCTCTGCACACGCTGCAAAGGAAAGACAACGTGGCGGGTTAAGCGACAGCTGTGGTGTGAATGAAGAGAATGAAGGGGTTAGTTTAGATGAAGAAGATGAGTCTAATAGCATGAATATTGGTGAGTGGTCTCAGGCTGAACAGATGTCTCAGAAACGTAAAGACAGAGGCTCAGATTCTGAGGAGTTCGCCGGAGGAGGAGAAGGAAGGAGTAAAACGATGAGGAAAGAGGATGAGTACAAAGTTATCTTGACGTTTGAGACAATGGGTGAAATGAGTAATCCAATGCGATTAACAAAGGTACTTAGGAAAAAAATTGGGGAAATTAAATCAGCCAGATACTTAACCAACAATCGGGTAATTGTGATATGCATGAACAAAAAACAACATGATGTGGTGACTAAAATGAAGGAGTTAGGAGGACAAGGAGTTAACATGGTTATGGAGAATGTGGGGAGCTAGTAGAGCCTAAATGTTGCAACTGTGGAGGTCCACACAGTGCCGCATATTTAGGATGTGTAGCGCAAAAACAAGCTGTGGAAGCAATGAAGTACAAATCAGAGCACAATGTTTCCTATGCACAAGCAGTAAAGAAGGTTCAAAATGAACAAGGAAATAGAAGTTGTGAGATACCTCAGGCAAAGGAAACTCCAAACAAGGGTACAGAAAGGTATAAAACAAATGCTGATGCAAGTATGCTTATGATTAGCAAAGTAAGTTTCATTGCATTTATTGCTGAAGTCATCAACTGTACAGCACAAACAAACAAACGAACAGAGAAATTGAAAATCATCATATCTGCAGCAGCTCGTCAGCTGGGAATAACAGAAGTAACAGTTGAGAAAATTCAATATCTATTAGGACAAGCTGAGAATAATGCAAGCTCTCAGGAAACCCCAGATAGACAAAGACTTAATATATGACATTTAAGATAGTACAATGGAATGCTAGGAGTCTGACTGCGAATGGGCAAGAATTTAAGAAGGTTGTACATGAAATGACAGACCTTCCTGATTTAATATGCATTCAGGAGACATGGCTTAAATCGCACTTAGACTTCGTTATTCCAGGGTACTTATCTATTAGGAAAGACAGATCAAGAACAACAGGTGGAGGGTGTGCTATATTTATTAAAAATGGGGTGGCATATAGGGAAGTAAAGGTAGAAACACAATATGAATGTATTAAGGTGGAATTGTGGACATCATTAGGAAAAGTAACAGTAATAAATTATTATAACCCATGTGAACAAATAGCTTTAGTGGAGCTGAATAACATCTGGAGTAAAGAAGAAGGGATAGGGATATGGTGTGGGGATTTTAATGCACATAGTGTGGTATGGGGAAGTTTAAACTCAGATAAAAATGGCACAGTGGTAGAAGAATATATGGAAGATAATTTGTTGGTTTGTTTAAATGATGGAAGTGGGACGAGGTTTGACATCAGGAAACAAATAAAATCATGCGTAGATTTAACAATGGTTTCAGCATCAATAGCAGTAAAATGTCAATGGGAGGTGTTAGAGAAGACATCAATCGAGAGTGACCACTTCCCAATAATTTGCACGGTGGGTTTGGAAATGCAAAGGAGTATGATGATAAAACAATATAGATGGAAATTTGAGAAAGCGGACTGGGAAAAGTATAATAGAATATGTGAGTCAGAACTAAGGAGCTATAGTACAGAGGATGATATTGATAAGGGTACAAAAAAGTTAAGTTTGATTTTAGTCAAAGCAGCAGAAGGAAGTATACCTAAGGTTGAAGGAAATGGGAAGAAAAAAGCTGTTCCATGGTGGAACGAGGAATGTAGTAAATCAATTAAAAGCAGAAATAAAGCATTTAAAGTGCTGAAAAGGACACTGACACCAGAAGCAGTAATAGAATATCAAAGGGAAAGAGCAAAGGCAAGGAAAACAATTAAACAGGTAAAAAAGAAATACTGGAGAGATTATTGTAGTTCTATAGGGAAGGAAACTGATTTAGGAGAGGTATGGAATATGTTAAAGAAAATGATTGGAATATATAAAACCAGAAATATGCCAGTACTTTCAGGAGAAGGAAGGACAGCTGTTACAGAAAAGGATAATGCAGAATTATTAGTCAAAACCTTTCAGAAAGCACATAGTAAAGAAAATCTTGATGAAAGTTACAGAATAAAAAGACAGGAAATTTTAAATCAACATCAGGACTTTTATAATAAACGACCTGATGGCGAAGCAGCATTGGATACTGATTTTAAAATATGGGAACTTAAAAGAGTAGTACACAAAATAAAACAATCAGCACCTGGACAAGATAGAATTTATTATATTATGATTAAACATGCAAATGATAAAATACTTAAAGTATTATTGGATTTATATAATAAGATATGGGTAGAAGGAAGAGTGCCGAAGTCATGGAAACATGCAATAATAATTCCTATAGCTAAACCAGGTAAAGATGCATCGATAGCAGGGAATTACAGGCCAATTGCACTTACATCAAATCTATGTAAATTAATGGAAAAAATGATTGTAAATAGATTAAATTATATACTTGAGAGTAAGGGAGTATTGGCACCTAATCAATAAGGTTTTAGGAAAGGTCGATCAACATTAGATGCTTTGGTAAAGCTGGAAACGGATATAAAAAAAGCTATAGCAGTTAAAGAGGGATTAGTGGCAGTTTACTTTGATATGGAAAAGGCATATGACATGTTATGGAAAGAGGGGTTACTTATTAAAATGAAGAGAATTGGAATAGAAGGAAGAATGTTTAATTGGGTTTTAAGTTTTTTATTTGACAGAACAATTCAAGTTCAAGTCGGTGGTGAAGTATCTCAGATCAAAAGTGTGGAAAATGGAACACCTCGGGGAAGTGTAATTAGTCCTATATTATTTAATATTATGATAAATGATATTTTTGGAAATGTGGCACCAGGAATTAGCACTGGATTATATGCAGATGATGGAATCATGTGGAAAAGAGGAAGGAATATATCTTTTAATACAGATAAAATTCAGGAAGCCATAGAAATAGTTGAAAAGTGGTCAGTCGAATGGGGATTCAAATTTTCAATATCTAAAACGTGTTATCAGATATTTACTAGGAAGATAATTAAAGGGGAGAAAAGGTTAAAATTATATGGGGCTTCTTTAGAGAAGGTGTCAAAATTTAAGTATCTAGGATTGTGGTTTGATGATAAATTAACCTGGAAGGATCAAATAGATTATATATTAAAGAAATGTGCTAAAGTTTTAAACCTAATGAGGGCAGTAGCAGGACAAGACTGGGGGGCTGACAAACAGTCATTAAAGGGCATTTATGTTGGTCTTATGCGATCAACACTAGATTATGGATGCATTGTTTATGAGTCAGCATCATCAACCTTGCTAAAGAAACTAGGTGTCATGCAAGCTAAGGCATTAAGACTTATTATAGGAGCAGTTAAAACCACGCCAATTGCAGTATTGCAAGTAGAAACATCACAAATGCCATTATATATAAGAAGACAGAAATTAGCTATGGCATACTGGATAAATCTTCAGGGACAAAGGGATAATCATCCTGTAAGGGAAGTCCTGAATGACTGCTGGGAAATTTTAAATGTAACCGGTAAAAGATTTGCTTGGAAAATAAAGGGGTGGGTTAATGAAGGTGGTTTAGAATTGATATCGTTTGCTCCAGTAGTGATAATGTCCCCAATTCCACCTTGGCTAATAGCACAACCTGAAATAGATACACAATTACACGAGAATAGAAGGGAAATGAGTGAAGCTGTTAGTTTAATTACATATGTAAGTGAATATATCAAAGACACACATTATTCATTTCTTCAAATATACACAGACGGATCAAAGAATGTAGATAATGGCAGGACAGGAGCTGCCTTCTATGTTACAGAGTTTGAGGTGAAAAAGGCTGGAAGAATAACAAATGGTACATCAATATATACGGGTGAGATGATAATGATTTTAATGGCATGAGTGGGTCTATGAAGTTAGACCTGATAAAGTAATAATATGTACTGATTCAATGGCTGTTCTTAACAGTCTACAATCCTTCGAAACAAATAGAACTGACATTTTATTAGAAATCATGATCAGGTTGTACAGTTTAAAACAAATGAGAATTATAATTCGATTTATGTGGGTACCAGCACACGTGGGAATTCAAGGGAATGAGGAAGCAGACAAAGTAGCAAAAGAATCATTAAAAATGGAAGAACCAAATATAAACATATCACTCAGTAGATCAGAAGGTAAACAGTTAATTTTAGAAGCGTGCAATAAAAAATGGCAGACAGATTGGGATACATGTCATAAGGGGCGGTATTTTTATAGGATTCAAAAAACGGTAAAGAAAAGCAAAATAAGTCTCAATTTAAGTAGAAGAGAACAAATTATTTGTACACATTTACGAACAGGACATTCTAATTTAAATTACACTTTACACATTATAGGGAAGCACAACACAGGTTTATGTGAGGTTTGTTTGGTAGATGAGACGGTAGAACATGTTTTTAAGGAATGTAAAGCATATGAAGAAGAAAGGAGGATTCTTAAGGAAGATCTTCAAGCAGTAGGTTGCCGGGAATTCAATATAACTAATATATTAAATGATAGTTCAAATTCAAGGAAACCGATAAATGTAGTCATAAAATTCATCAAGAAGTGTGGGTTATATTATAGGATATAGAAATTAGTTCATTCTTTTCACACTCCATCACAGTAGGTGGCGGTATGCACCTTTGAAGTTGGTTCGCAACCCGCCATAAAACCAAAAGAAGAAGAAGAAGAAGTTCATGCAAGCTAAGTTTTTTCCTCTTTTGTTGACAGTGGATGGCGCTGCAGCGATAAAGAACTCTGTGCTCGATTAGTTCACTTCCGCCACTTTTTGAACGAGGAAAACAAATCGAGCTGAATCATCGCGCGCTCAGTGGATAGTCGCCTGGTTTATAGCAAATATGGTGAGAAATTATCATATATACCGTTCTAACTAGCGTACAGTCTTCTGTTGGATTGTATATTTGATCCCTTTTATTAGAAGTAGAGTTTATGCAGTGTGCGTTTGGAGATGTGTAGGGCGTTATGAGTGTATGCGAGGTAATGATGAGCGTGAGTAAGCGGAATGCTCGCAGCATGATACAGAAACTCTCACCGTGAACAATAAATATCAGTCTCTGCGGTTTATATACTGGTGTTTGTAAATTTACTTGTCTTTTTCTAGAAAATAATGGTAGTTATTTATTTTTTCAGGCGATTAAGATGATTCTGTGTGTGGCTCTTGAATGAGGCCGCAGCTTTCGATTTCGTTCTCCGCCAACAGAAGCTGCACGACGATCAGAAAGACCATTTTAACCCAAAGATATATCTGTGTGTTCTTAAACTCACAACATCGATCGCAGAAAACTCTCGAGAAATATCTGGCCCGTATTCAATAACTGTGCAAAAAAAAATAAAAAAAAATAATCGGTTTCATGTTGTCCGGAACGGATGGACTGGATAACGTTTTCAGTAGAGTTTGCGCATTACAGTAATAACAATTGTGCCCAGAATATTTTATATATATATATATATATATATATATATATATATATATATATATATATATATATATTATTATTTTTTATTTTTTTATTTTTTTTTTATTAAACTTAAATGTTTCACTTTAACATACTTTAAAAAGTCGTTATGATGCACTAAAATATATTTCAATTTAATTTGTGTATACCTTATTTCGTGTTTAAAATGACATGTTTTTAATAATTAATTTTCGTAATTTTGAATAAAACGATGAAATTAAAAATTGTATATGTTAGTCGGCACATAAAATGAATATCATTTAAACCATGACAAAAGAATATTGATATTAAAACAAAAATTTAAAATGGACTTTAAGACAAAGTGCTCTTTTTTTTTTTTACAATTGTAGATAAGTGTGTTAACACTTAAGTGGCCCTTTATTTCAATAATATATTATCTGTAAGTACTGTGTTTTTTTTTTTAAATCTACTTTTAAGATTTTAAGTACACATTGAGTACACTGAAGCGCACTTCTTTTTCTCAAGGACAGTCTGAGCATATCTGGATAGTAAGAGTTAATAAGAGTGTCGATCTACCTGATGTTGTTACACCATTTCAATCATTATGCTCATTTTTATATACTTATTTTTCAGTTTCGGAACCAGTATGACAATGATGTGACCGTGTGGAGTCCGCAGGTAATTTCATCATTCTTTAATTGTCTAGCTCACGCTTGTGAAGTCGGCGTGTGTTGTGTTGTTTATCTGTGGGGTTTGTGTTCAGGGTCGCATTCATCAGATCGAGTATGCGATGGAGGCAGTAAAGCAGGGTTCAGCCACCGTCGGCCTCAAATCACGCTCTCACGCTGTTCTCGTGGCCCTCAAGGTACTCCCACAAGTATACTACACTCTGTTACACCTCATCATTGATCCCTCGAACCGTGTGTCTGGTTGAGAAGAGCTTTAGCAATCTTAACAAGCACATCTCAAAGCCCAAGCACCAGTAACACCTTCAGAAAACCCTGTTGAATGTGTTTGTTTGTAGAGAGCTCAGTCTGAACTGGCCGCCCATCAGAAGAAGATCCTGCATGTGGACAGTCACGTGGGCATTTCAATCGCAGGACTGACGGCAGATGCCAGACTCCTCTGGTAAGCGGGAAGCCATCATTTCAACATCTGTAGAGATCTGTAACGATCAGGCACTACAGATCTTTGGCTAGCGGCTTATTTAATGAAAACTAGGTTTTGAGGACTGAAGTGCATTCCTATAATGGATTGCACTGACAAAAAGTGTGTCCCTCACAGCCTCGTTGTTAAATTCTGATCTTGAATGTCTCTTGTGCTCTTCCATCGACGTCTCCTGTCATCAGTATCTCACTGTCTCTCTCTTTCTGAAAAGCAACTTCATGCGGCAGGAGTGTCTAGACTCCAGGTTCGTCTTCGATAGACCTCTTCCTGTGTCTAGACTGGTCTCGCTCATTGGAAGCAGTATCCTTTTAGCTTGCCGCTCTGGAGAGCTGTATCTCGTCACTGCATTTACTGTTCAGTTGAAGTATCTTCAGACTAGTGGCTATATTTCTTGAACGCTGTTCCCACAGAGACTCAGATTCCCACGCAGCGGTACGGCAGACGGCCGTATGGAGTGGGGCTGCTGATCGCAGGATATGATGTGAGTACAGAGGTCGAGTGAGGCAGACGTGTTCAGGTGAAGCAGCGTCATGTTCAATGATGAATTCTTGCTGTGTTTGTGTATTTCAGGACATGGGACCGCACATCTTCCAGACGTGCCCCTCAGCCAATTACTTTGACTGTAAAGCCATGTCGATCGGCGCTCGCTCGCAGTCGGCCCGCACGTACCTGGAGAGACACATGGAGGCGTTCCTGGACTGTATGTTATTAAGATACACTTTACATCACATAAACGCCAAGATGGCACATTAAAAATAATACTTTAAAATAATATACTATACTAATATACTATATTTATAAAAATTGTAGAATGTAATGTTTTATAGACACTTAAATGAGAATATGTTCTTTCATTATATATATCATAATTATATATTCTTATTCTTTTATTTAAATATAATCTTTACATTAGCTTTAGTACGTTAACACATCAAAATAAGGATAAAACATAATGATTTGAAATGTGTTTTAAAGGGGTGGTTCGGGATTTTTGACATCGGACCTCGTTTTTAGGTCAGCCTGGTTGTTATTCATCAGTGGAGACATTTTTTTAAAAAAATTATCCAGTCCTTATATTTGGATAGTTGGCCGATGCTAGGCTAGCGCGAGTCAATGGGTATATGTTAGCCAGCCATTAAAAACCGTTTTACCCACTCCACAGTGCACCAAACGCAAATCAATTATAACACTAGACTATCGATGCAAATGTCTGTTGATAGAATAATGTTAGAAATCAAACTTACCTTTCATCTCAATGATCCTAAAGGAACTAGTTTCTCAGCCGCTGTGGAATTTTACTTTGCTCTGCTTATGTGATGTTAGTGATAACAGAGAATGTCTAATAGGACGTAGACGGGCTCTGGTGATAATCAGTGTGCCAGCGGCAGGTAAATACACTTGCGTCATGTGTGGACCGGCTCACTCTGTTGCCTAGGTAATCAATATCACTCCGCTGCTGCTGTCAACAAGGCTTATGATTACAGGGAACAAATTATAACTAATGCAATGTGATGAAAGGTAAGTTTGATTTCTAACATTATTCTCTCAACGGACATTTGCATCGATAGTCTAGTGTTATAATTGATTTGCGTTTGGTGCACTGTGGAGCGGGTAAAACGGTTTTTAATGGCTGGCTAACATATACCCATTGACTCGCGCTAGCCTAGCATCGGCTATCTATCCAAATATAAAGACTGGATAATTTAAAAAAAAAAATGTCTCCACTGATGAATAACAACCAGGCTGACTTAAAAATGAGGTCCAATGTCAAAAATCCCGAACCACCCCTTTAAAGTAAAACTTTAAGTACTTCAGTGTGTTTAGAAACAGTCATGACTTAGTGCAGTTATTGTGTAGATGCATGCGTTTACATTGTACGTATTATAAAGTTCTCAGCATATAATTAATTTTTATAGTTACCTCTATAATTACAATAATATAAACTGGGGCCTGAAAGTGTCTCTCTTTAAGTACACTTAAGTGGCCTTATATTTCATTAATATTATATGGTTACACTTTATTTTAAGGTGTTCTTTTTACAGTGTAATTATAGTTTTAAGTACGGAGTAATATTAATTAACTACTTGTACTTACTGTTTGGTTAGTCTAAGGGTTAGGGTTTGTTTTAGGGTTACTTGCATGTAATTATGCATAATTCTTATAGTAAGTACTCGTAACGTTTAACAACGACACCTTAAAATAAAGTGTTACCTACTGTATTATCTTATATGATAACTTTTTAAGATTTTAAGTACACAGCAAATCAGTGCAATTTCTGTTCAATACACTCAAAACAATGAAGCGTACTCTTGCATATATAATCTTGTCCTCGGTGAGTTCAGAGGGTCATGGTGCAGATGAATGTGGTCTTGTGTGCAGGTAATCTGAATGAGCTGGTGCAGCATGGGCTGCGTGCGCTGCGCGAGACTCTCCCCGCTGAACAGGATCTGACCACAAAGGTTTGATATTTCATCCTGTCGCTGCACTCACGCTCATTACCACTGTTACCACACGTGACTAAAGTCTGGTTTCCTCTAGAATGTGTCCATTGGGATTGTGGGAAAGGAAATGGAGTTCACCATCTATGACGATGATGATGTGGGACCATTCCTGGAGGGTCTGGAGGAGAGACCCCAAAGAAGGGTAAGGATTATTACGTTTGTTTGCAGGTGTTTGAGGATGTGTGATCTTGATCTGATGGTGTTTGTGGACCGCAGGTGGCCCAGCCAGCAGATGAAGCGGCTCCAGCTGTACCTGATGAACCCATGGAGACCTAACATGTACTTCTGTCTGTGTCACTTAAAGTTGACTGGAGCTTCTGGAGCTCACTGAGATAAAAATAAAAAAGTAACATTTAAACTCCTCACACATTATACATTGCACACTGAAACCTTCATTTTCTGTCTGTGAGTTTAAGAGTAATAAAACCGTTTTTGATTCTTTCTGAGTGTTTTTGTGCTTTCACTGTGGAGGTCCATTGAGACTACAACAGATTATTTAATAATTACACTCAAAATCCTGATTGCCATTCAATGCACTTTCAGTCAGACTGACATTACCATTGTGTATTTGAAGATAATGTCTGTTCCTTTGCCAGAAAATGCTTCATTCGACATGTTTCACGTTCATGATGTAAGCCCATCTTTGCCCTTAGTGCAAATTAGAAATTAGAAAGAAATTATAAAAATAAGAAATAAGTAGAATTTTATCTTTTAATAGCACTTAATATCTTTTCTTAATCTAGAAAAGACAAAACTGTTTTTTTGTACTTGAAGAAAACAGAAATAACGACTTTATTTAGCAATTCGTGTCCATTAACAATGTGTCTCTCCCCATCACCGGAGCTGAATGCATTTCTGTGTCAGCCGCGCAACAAGGACATGCTGTTTTCATTCAAAATAAAAGTAAATACAAGCAGAAACCGTATCCTTGTGGTGCGACTGACACAGAATAGCATTAGCTGCTTGCGTTCAGAGGATGTTCTCCAAAATGGCGCTACGGTGATGCGGAGAGACACAGAGGGGACTAATTGTTGAATAAAGTTTTTTTTGTTTTCATCGCGTATAAAAAGTATTCTCATTGCTTCATAATGTTACGGTTGAACCACTGATGACATCTGGACTATTCTGACAATGCTTTTCATATTTTTCTGGACCTTGACAGTGTATTTTACTTGACAGTAAATGGGACAGTCACAAGCCTCCCGGTAATCATCCAAAATATCTTAAATTGTGTTCCAAAGATGAACAACGCTTTTACAGATTTGGAATGACATGGAGGTAATTGAGTAATGACACAATTTTCATTTTGTGGTGGAGTATCCCTTTAATTATAAAGGGCTCCTTTATAGTTTAGAGCTGGGATCCTCAAATCTGGCCCAAGAGATCCGCTTTCCTGAACCAAGAACACCTGAGCATGCTAATCAATGTCTTCAGGATCATAAGACAATCACAGTTCAGTGAGTTTGATCAGGGTTGGAGCTGAACTCCAGGGCAAGATTTGAGTAACTGGTTTAGAGCATATAGCTGAGGTATATTTTTATTCCTAAGAAAATTGTAACTATAATTCAATTTATTTAAAGAAAGAGCTCAGTAAACCGCTGATTAATAATGCAATAAAAGCATTTTTATGTTTAGCCCCCCACCCCGTACCAAAACCGCGAGCTATTAACTGTTTTTATACAGTCTTTGGGTATTTATCCTAACCGTAATACCATAAGTTTGTGTACCGTTACCGTTGAATTATATATAACCCCCACCAAACCCGCTGTGGGAATTCTCATTTCAAGTTTAACTCAAAAGTTGGCAGCCCAGAGGATATTTGTGTTATTTGACATATTTAATTATTGCAATCATATTCTGAATTCACATTTGCGCGAATGAGATCCTAACAAACTGCATCACAGTGTGAAACAGCAGTTTCAGAGCAGAAAGCCCTCCAGCAGGTGATGAAAACTGCCCAATACATCACGGCTGTTCAGCTGCCCTCCATCAGAGACATTCAGCACAAAGACTTGACAACCACTTGCATTCAGCTGGCCTCTGCCTCCCTCCCTCAAACATTGCACTTATTTGTATATTAATTATTGTATATACACATATACATGTATATATTTACATTTATTTTTATACATATTTGCTATTTACACTTTTCATTGGATCTGTACTTGTAATCTTATCTAAATGATTGCTGACATTTAGTCTAGAAGTACAGTAACATCATGTTTATACAGTGCACACAACTCCTGAACTCTCTACATGGGCACAGGACAGCTGTCAGTGAATAAATGAAAACAACAACAAAGTAACCCAAAGTAGGCTAATTAAAACATAATGCTATACTAGCTACTTGAAAAAGTAATCTGATTACATATCTCACCATACTCCCTACACTCTTACATTCTCCTTCAGACAGGAAAGACATGACATCTCTAGAAATGAGCAAACTATACTACCTTCCACAGATCTAACGCCTCAGATCCTAAATGCATTGTTTAGAATCAGAATGAGATTAGTAACAAATAAATGACAGGAAGTCAAGTCTATATGGACCAGTAATAACTGGCTGTTATTAAGCCTCTCATCAAAAAAACACAACTTGACCCCAAAGAACTAGTTAATTATAGACCAATCTCGAATCTCCCTTTTCTGTCCAAGATACTAGAAAAGGTGGTATCCTCACAATTATATTCCTTCTTAGAGAAAAATGGTATATGTGAGGATTTCCAGTCAGGATTTAGACCGTATCATAGTACTGAGACTGCTCTCCTTAGAGTTACAAATGATCTGCTCTTATCATCTGATCGTGGGTGTATCTCTCTATTAGTTTTATTGGATCTTAGTGCTGTGTTTGACACAATTGACCACAACATTCTTTTGCATAGACTTGAATACTTTGTTGGCATCAGTGGAAGTGCATTAGCATGGTTTAAATCGTACTTATATGACCGCCATCAGTTTGTAGCAGTGAATGAAGAGGTATCATATCGATCACAAGTGCAGTATGGAGTACCTCAAGGCTCAGTACTAGGGCCGCTACTCTTCACACTTTATATGTTACCCTTGGGAGATATCATCAGGAAACATGGTGTTAGCTTTCACTGTTATGCTGATGATACTCAGCTCTATATTTCTTCGCAACCCGGTGAAACACACCAATTTGAAAAAATAATGGAATGCATAGTCGATATAAAAACTGGATGACGAGTAATTTCTTACTGCTAAATTCTGAAAAAACAGAGGTGTTAATTATAGGACCTAAAAACTCTGCTTGTAATAACCTAGAACACTGTCTAAGACTTGATGGTTGCTCTGTCAATTCTTCATCATCAGTTAGGAACCTAGGTGTGCTATTTGATCGCAATCTTTCCTTAGAAAGCCACGTTTCTAGCATTTGTAACACTGCCTTTTTCCATCTCAAAAATATATCTAAATTACAGCCTATGCTCTCAATGTCAAATGCAGAAATGTTAATCCATGCATTTATGACCTCAAGGTTAGGAGATTATTGTAATGCTTTATTGGGTGGTTTTTCTGCACGCTTAGTAAACAAACTACAGCTAGTCCAAAATGCAGCAGCAAGAGTTCTTACTAGAACCAGGAAGTATGACCATATTAGCCCGGTCCTGTCAACACTGCACTGGCTCCCTATCAAGCATCGCATAGATTTTAAAATATTGCTTATAACTTATAAAGCCCTGAATGGTTTAGCACCTCAGTATTTGAATGAGCTCCTTTTACATTATAATCCTTTACGTCCGCTACGTTCTCAAAACTCAGGCAATTTGATAATACCTAGAATATCAAATCCTTTTCTTATTGGCGCCTAAACTCTGGAATAACCTACCTAACATTGTTCGGGAGGCAGACACACTCTTGGAGTTTAAATCTAGATTAAAGACCCATCTCTTTAACCTGGCATACACATAACATACTGATATGCTTTTAATATCCAAATCCGTTAAAGGATTTTTAGGCTGCATTAATTAGGTAAACCGGAACCGGAAACACTTCCCATAACACCCTATGTACTTGCTACATCATTAGAAGAATGGCATCTACGCTAATATTTGTCTGTTTCTCTCTTATTCCGAGGTCACCGTAGCCACCAGATCCAGTCTGTGTCCAGATCAGAGGGTCACTGCAGTCACCCGGATCCAGTACGTATCCAGACCAGATGGTGGATCAGCACCTAGAAAGGACCTCTACTGCCCTGAAAGACAGCGGAGACCAGGACAACTAGAGCCCCAGATACAGATCCCCTGTAAAGACCTTGTCTCAGAGGAGCACCAGGACAAGACCACAGGAAACAGATGATTCTTCTGCACAATCTGACTTTGCTGCAGCCTGGAATTGAACTACTGGTTTCGTCTGGTCAGAGGAGAACTGGCCCCCCAACTGAGCCTGGTTTCTCCCAAGGTTTTTTTCTCCATTCTGTCACAGATGGAGTTTCGGTTCCTTGCCGCTGTCGCCTCTGGCTTGCTTAGTTGGGGACACTTCATCTATCGTGATATCATTGACTTGATTGCAAATAAATGCAAAGACACTATTTAACTGAACAGAGATGACATAACTGAATCCAATGATGAACTGCCTTTAACTATCATTTTGCATTATTGACACTGTTTTCCTAATGAATGTTGTTCAGTTGCTTTGACGCAATGTATTTTGTTTAAAGCGCTATATAAATAAAGGTGACTTGACTTGACCAGTAATAACATTCTACTACACTAACCTTTGGGATCATATCAATGGCACAGGAACGTCCACATATATGTGCATCATGCCAGATCTCACAGTCTGTAAAACATTTATTAGATCATGATAACAGCAGATCTTCTCTTCCAAACTAATAACATGGTTTTATTCCATTAAAGCCCTGTTTACACCTAGCTTTGGTCGAGAATAGAGCCTCTGTAAACCAGGGAAATGAATGAAGATGAATGTTTCGAAAACCACAATCCACTCTTAAATTCAGATGTAGGTCACAATGCAGGATGTTTGTTTAGAAAGAGTTTATAGAGGTAGTTCAAACCAGCCCTCCTGTTTTAGTATCCCCTTTCTTGATGTGTCACATCTGAGAGTTCAGTATTTTTTATCATCAGGTCACTGATGAACTCTTCATCTCAATAACTAATGAAGTTGCAATTCACTGGATGGAGAACCAAAGAAATAAACGTCAGATGTGAGTTGTGAGTTTGTGGTGTTTTATTAAGACAACATGCAGCAGTAAACGATAGACATTAATGCAATCATGCAAGTATGAGAAGAGAACTTGACTAAATCTTGAACAAAAGCATCACTCTCAATGTTTGCTACACAAGTAATGAGATGAGAAGCACAGAAACAAAACTAAAACTAAATGGAATACGGACAGAGCTTTCTGTGATCATGTGAAAACAGTGTAAAAGACCTGTTAAATGAATTTGTTGTACATTATGGGTTGTTGTTTTTTTCCATATTTGAGGTCCAAGAAATTTGAACACAAGTGAATATTTTTCTCATTTAAATCCAAGTTCTGCAATTTACAAGATGATTGGAAGTTTTGTGGTAAATGCAGCGGGTCAGTAGATACTTCCTGCAGCTAAAATGCCTCATGTTTCTCTGAACACAAGAACTCTGTTTGCATATTGTTTACAGTATGAACACAGGCTGATGTACCTGTACAATAGAGGATATTGATCATCAATACTCATCAGTTTAGAGCTGTAAAGGGCTCATGTGTGACATGTTGACACAGCTGCTCTTTTCTGTGTGTCTAACAAACACCGTCCACTGAGAGACCGTGGAAAACATTTAGCGCTCAATATAAGGTGAAAGACACCCATGCAGCAAACGAATCTTCAAAAAAGCAATGCATTGTTATTATTTAGGTGGTTTATTGTTTGTTTCTCTGCCTGATGATGCTGTGTTCTGACACTGGGCCGGATGTGATGGCACTTCCTATTAGAGTTTCTGTCTCTGGCTGTGATTGGCTGGTGGAGTTACACAATGAAATGTCCTCTATCTTTGTGTTTCTGTTGCCGTCTGTCTTTTCATCGTGGTCACTGAGAGACTCTTCATCAGGACGCTTCATCTCCGCACTCGTCTCGTCTCTCATCTGAGCGTTTGCACTCGTGTGAGGTGAATGAACACAACAGAAACGCTCATTAATCTCTTTCCCACCGTTCTCAGGAAGACCTGCAGAGATAAGATGCTACGTTACACACCAATCATGAATAAAGTCTGCGAGGATGTGTAAATGATGAATTGATCTGCACATCTCACCGTCCCACTCTCGGCCGCAGGAGTTGTCAGTGTTTGCTGGGACTGTGTCCACGAACTGTCCCTCCTGCATGACGCGTGTGATCTCCTGCAGCTGGTACAGTAACTGCTGCTCCTCATCCATGGCCACCGCTCCTCCAATACTGCACCAAAGCCAACACACACGTCACATCGAAACACACACACACACACACACACACACACAGAGACAGATATCCACACCTGTCTGAGCCAGCGCTGGCTGTAGAAATGATTCTCTCGATCACATCCTTCGTCTCATTCAGTCTGTCCTGCAGCTGAGCCAACTCAAAATCAGCTGAGAGAGAGAGACGGGATCCGTTAACCCGACACAGACAGAAAGACGGGCACATACTTGTTAATGTGTTTATAATTATAATATAATGTGATGTCCAGGTGTGTGTATGTGCTCATACTTATTTTCCTCTTCATGTTTTCTGATCTGACAGCAGTGAATCGGCTCTTTGGAGGTTTCGCTGTTTTGTCTTTGGACGTGATCTTTAACAGACACAGACAAACACTTCACATGTCATCTGAGCCTCCGGCTGTAACATCTGAGATCTAGGAGTGCTGTCTCACCTTAAACAGAATGTAAAGGATGTAGAGTAAGATCCCGAAGCCGTAGATGGGAATGATCTGCCCTGCGAGGTTGGACTTTCCTCCAGTGCTGGCTCCAGTAGCGGCTCCTTTGGCCCGGGCGATGGCTTCAGGGTTGTGGGCTTTGGAGAAGTGCCTTCGCTCCTCAGATACAGGTGCTCTGTGTGGCATGGGAGGAAAGTGACCTGCGGGCCCTGCGCGAGACATTCACACACTGCCATCAGTGTTTACATTTCATTATCACCAGGGCTCCCTTTCATCTCATCATATAAATATCTACACTTATGCATTATATACATACTTTACCATACAGTTTTAGAGCTCCACTGTTTATTTAAGGTTTTTCTGTATGTAAAAAACATTTAAAAATATATTTCATGTAAAGCTGTGTATTACTAATACACATAAAAACATCGTTTCAATATTTATTTGCCGTTACAAAAATTATTTGTATTTATGTACAAAATGTATTTGTTAAAATGTTGGTTATAGGTCCATATCGCTGATATCACTGCTGGTCTAGAACACAATGCAGTGCCTTTCAAGATTTAAATGCAGAACACATTTATTCTTACCGAATCTAGACAGAAAGAGATTGCGTACTAATGAAATAAAACGAGTCTTGTAATAATAACAATGCTCGTGTACCTTCGGTGTGCGGTGTGTCTCTCTTTCCTCGCGATAAAAGCATTTTAGGCAGCAGAAGCGCGACGCACAGCACCACGCATGACACTACAGTGAGCTTCTGAAATGTCGAAATAGACATGTTTAATGATATCTGATTTCAGAGTGACTCGTCTCGGGAGTGACCGAAGCACCTCTGTAACTGAATCTGCATCTGTGACGCGCACCTGCCCCCAGCATCACATATAAACAGCCTCTTCATTTCCGGAGTGCTGCCATAGAAACTGAATATAGCAGACAAAATGACGAAGTGGCAGAGGTTTATTAGTCTCCTTTATAATTCTGTTATCTGAACTTTTCACTGTAGTGTTTTCAGTTCAAACAGAAAACAGTTTGTCAACGGCATCGTTGTATAAATACTGTCCAGTGCGCGGCTGAAGCGAAAGGTCACCTGAGAACTGTGGCTTTCCTCAGCGCTGATGAAGATCACAGACGTTTGTGATTATTTTTATTTAATTACATATAAAAGACCGGGGCATGTTTCAATCTTTATGTCATGTGCCAATCGTTGTGATTGACAGGTTTAAAAACGTTTACAAGTTTTATGTACAAATATAGTAGCATAATATTCTTCCTCCATTGAGTGTCATTCCAGCGTCACAGAAAAACGATAACATTAAACAACAAATGTGTGACACATACGTAGAAAATGAAATAAAAGCCTTGTCGAAGGTGTTTGGAACATCTTAATATCCTCCTGACAGTCTTATACAGTCTGTGAAGCTGATTTAGGCCTACGGATGTTTTGGTTGATTTATTTACTGTATGTACACAATTAGACGTCTTGGATTAAATGAGAAAAAAATATTAATAATAATAATAATAATAATAATAATAATAATAATAAACAGAATATGAAAGAAAAAATATTAACGCTTGACGGTTTTTAGTAGTAGTTTTTACTCCAGTCTGCTGGCGGCGCTCTCTCGTTGCGATCCCACTCGACGCGATCGACACGCATTATCTCGCGAGATCACAGGACAACTTCCTCTTTGCGTTCTCTGCCGCTGCCATGGTAGGTGCTCTAGGAGAGCTCTCTGTGTTATCACAACTTTAATCTTTCTCAATCTTTTATTAAAGAGAGTCAGAACAGCGTTGTAATTTCTTGATGTGGTTCTATATCATTTTAAGTATGATTATCAGCCTGTATTTTGTGGATGTGTATCGAGATTGAGATATTTTGACGGCATTGTTGAGCTGTGGCGGCGTTCGCGCTGCTAGTGTCCGACAACTCTTTGAGTTGTGTCTCAGATGTCAAGTGAAATACCGCAGAATGTAAACTACAACGAAATAAATGTGTTTTCTCAACAGCCGACCAAGAAGTCTAAAACTAGAAAGCTGCGCGGGCACGTCAGCCACGGGCACGGGCGTATCGGTCAGTAACACGTGAGAGAAATGTTCAGACGGGAGTGTGAATCCTGTGTGTTTGAGCCATTTACGACATTAATCTGTGCCGTGTTGGATGTTTTCTGCAGGCAAGCACAGGAAGCATCCCGGTGGTCGCGGTAATGCTGGTGGGATGCATCATCACAGAATCAATTTTGACAAATAGTGAGTAAACTGAAAATCTTCAGTGCGGTTCACTTGTTTCATCCAGTCACGAAACGAAGGAAGCAGCCAGACTGTTCAATTGAGTAGTGTAGGTTATTAGCGAGTGTGTTTGTACTGCAGCTTCAGATACTGCTCGGTGTCAAAACCGAGCCATCAGTGCTTGACCATCTGAAACAGGAGTGACTTTCCTGGAAATGTGGGGAAATCTGTGCTTTATAGGGACTGAATAGTTTTAATAATTTTCAGGGTTTCTGTAGGTCACAAATATATCTTAAATACTCGTGAAATTCGGCCTTCCACATATTAAGAGCTTACATGTCTTTATAGCACAAACTGTCAAAGTCAAGGCTTTAATCCTGTAAAGAATTATTTAATCTTATTTTTATGGTGTTTTTCCAATACAAATATCTAAATATTCTTCGATCAAGATACATTTACTTTAGATGAGAAACTAAACAAAATTAAATGTAATGCTTTAAAACAAGAACAACTATTTTCTGATTCCATTAGCACCTTGATAGATTTTTGTAATTTGAAATCAGATGAAAATAGAGGAACATCACTTTTTTGCAGTGTGATCAAAGTAGAGTACATGGTTCTTTCCAAACTACAGGTTTGCACCAGAGGTTTTCAAGCCTTGGTTTTTTAGTGATGTGATTTAAGCTTAGTTGTTTACTGGACACTTACATGTGTTTCTTTTCTCCGTTTAAAAGTCTCGAATTTACTTTTATAAAATCTGCAGAAACCCTGTTTGGTGTAATAAATAAATAAAAATTTGACTAGAAATAGGTTTTTGTGAACAAGTGATTTTAAGTTCTTGATCTGGAGAGTTTATTGGTGTTTGTTTTCTAGTCATCCAGGTTATTTTGGTAAGGTGGGCATGAGACATTACCACTTGAAGCGAAACACTCTCTTCTGCCCCACCATTAACCTGGATAAGCTGTGGACACTGGTCAGCGAGCAGACGAGAGTCAACTACAGCAAGAAACCTGACGGGCCAGCACCCATCATTGATGTCGTGCGAGCTGTAAGTGCTTTAGCTGCTTGACATAAGATCAGTAGCATCACCTCTGGGATCATGCATTTTGAAATGCTTCATATAAATGTATATTTATTGTGTGTGTTCCTTCATGCAGCTGCATTGGTGTGACCTGCAGTGTGTCTCTGGTTCCAGGTGAAAGGATGTGCTGATATTGTGGTGTTTTTCAGGGCTACTTCAAGGTGTTGGGCAAAGGCAAGCTGCCCAAGCAGCCGGTCATCGTGAAGGCCAAGTTCTTCAGCAGACGCGCCGAGGAGAAGATCAAGGGTGTCGGAGGAGCCTGTGTGCTGACCGCCTAAACTCCTTTTGCTAAATAAAATATCTGAAAAGTTTAACTGTTCATGTTTTTTTTTTTAATACATTTACATTTAGTTCAGTTTCTTTCATCCTGATGGAAGCCTGGCAAGAGATCATGTGTATTGTCTCTTATAAAGGATTTTGAAGTCATCTGAAGGTGTTTTTAGCCTTAATTTTTATCAGTAGTTTGTAGCTGTTTTTGGATGTTTTATTTGAATGTAGACTTGTATCAAACACAGGAACACTGTGTATCATTAAGAAGATTATTGAAGTGTTTTGAACTAGGGCTGTCACAATTACGAAATTTGTCTGACTTGTGCTGATTATCACAATTACTTGTCTGTTTTTATGGCTTCCATTATATAATTGATTAATTTAAGCCTTCTGTAAATTATCGTTAAATCTTTTTTTTAGTTATTTTGCAGTGTAAGATTACCGAGTATTCCAAATTCAAGGAATCTGTCAATACCGATCCAACGCCACTACAGAATATCAATACTGCGTTTGTGGAACCAATGGTCACTCTCTTTAAACCCTTTGTTAAACATAAATCACTAAATACAAAACTACATTTGAATAAAAATATAATAAACTCTGACTAATTTAGCAGCAAAATATATTTTTGGTGCACATTATACAATTAAACGTTTCTTTTTTTTTTTTATTTGCATTCTTACTAAATTCTTGCCACACATTTTACAAGATTAGATATTTGTGGTGCAGTATCTGCAGATCATTTGCCATTGTCCTATCAGTCATCTCTCCTTACTCTGTATGTGTTAGCTGAACTTTCCTCCGTTGTTGAAAGACAGACGAGCATGTTTGTGTGCTCATTCTCCGGGGAATACATATTATACAGTCCACACTTTGATTGACGTTTTAGGACCAATAGTTTTTAAGAAAAGTACCTCCTCCTCCAGTGCGGAAGATGATGGGGTTGACGGTGTTCCGTACAGCGCGCATAACGTGATTTTATCGGCGAAAATGGACATTTAACTGATCAACTGTGAACTGTTTATTAATTTTAACTGAAAAAAAAATATTTAAATGAATATGACAGATGAGTACCTTTTTATTTGATTAAAATTCATGTTAATTGCTGCTTTAATAAAGGGCCATGCGAGTTTGGCATGAGCGTGATGCATGGTTCCACTTTTTGAGCATAGACATGAAAATGACATTTACAACTTAAACTGTTATACATTTTGAATGCTTTGGTCCACAGACTTAATGTTGGTCTCTTTTTAAAGCAGATACTTGGCCGATCATTGAAGTGAATAAAGGTATAAAGATTATATAACAAAAAAGTTATGGAAGTTTAAGTTTATGAAAATATTGAATATAATAATATAAATATTTATATTTTATATAAAATATATATTTTACAAAACACGTTTTACTCTAAAACCGCTAGAAACGAGTTATGTTCCAAATTTGAGGTTGATCCCTAAAAAAAAGGGTCTTTCAGTGAGATTTATTTTGGGCGTAGTACCAAGCTTTTCCACTAGATGACCATCAAACCCCATTAGTGACCATTTAAGGGCACCTTCTTTTCCATAAATGGTTTGAATGACCTGAAACATGTTTTTCCCTACTTTTCTCAATATTTATGAAGTGGACATCAAAATCAGAAGTATTAAGCGTCAGTATGACAGTATTTGTTTTCAATTTAACCTCAAAAGACACATAAAAGACATACGAGAACCCTGGACTTGTGTTATAGATCACAATGCATCAAAAAAAGAATAATCTATTGTTTTTTCTATATATTCAAAACACTTTTAGACTTTTTTTCCTCAAAAAATACAATGAATGTTATCTTTTCAACACTCTCCGTGAAAATGAATAAAGATTTTTACACATTTTTCATGACTTCATCTATGCATTACTATTTCAAAAGGTCAGAATGCACTCTCTGACTCTGATGAGTACTCTTCTTGCGTATTAATAGATTACAGTTTCTCTGTAAAATATAAAAAAAAATCAGTCACCAAATGTCAAAACTACAGTCTGTACGCATTCCAATGATATATAGTTTGTCAAGATTACTTTAGGTTCAGACTAAGATATTACTGTTTAAAACATGTAATGGCAAGTGTCCCACCGTGGGCCAGTGACAGTTAATTAAGCATGAACCATGTGAAACATTAGTGAATACGATTCCCATATCTTTCTGAAGACTAGAAGGGCAAACAATTTGCACTGATTAATAAAAAATAAGATGTGAAAAATGCCCACCGTCCATTTTCAAGCGCAGTGGGCGCACCTAGCAAACTTACTCAAATCTTCCTAAAACAAACAGCAGATGGGTCTCTGTCTAGACCGGGGGTGAAAGAGGGAGACATAAGATAACACAGATACATAGTTTATGTACAACCTGGAATTATTTATTCTGCAATCGGTGCTAAAACGCCACCTGTACGGAACATAGTTTTGTACAGAACATGGTTAGTCATAATCCTTATGCAGAAAGGCACAGAAAACAAATAACACGTTATACCCAGCCACGAAAGAGTTAGGGACATGGTTAGCCGCTGAAGTTAAAAGAGTTCACCAGCTCAAAAACTAAAAGGGAACCAAGGTCTCAGTCAGGCAGCACATGCTGTCTTCTCCCTCAGGTCTGCTGGTTTATTGTCCGGTGTGATCCTGTCTGATTGCCTGTGCCTGCAGTTAACTGTGCTTCTTGTTTTTGCTCTGGTTCTTGGTGTTCTTGTCTGGTCTTCCCCAGTCTAGGATGGGTTTCAGTGGTCACCCCCTTGTCTCCTTGCATCTGGGTCCTCTGTCTTGCAGATCCATGACATAAGACCTAGCAAAATTAGCTTCAGGGTAATTCCTTCCACTAAGCCTTAAATGAACCCCCTTCAATAATATCATTCTCTCAGAGACGGTTTCTGTTGTCTGAATGAGCACCAGTTTGGTTTTCATGCACTGTATGTCATCTGAAGCCATTTCATACCTTAATGTGAGGTACAGAATTATATTTACAATTGTTCAGTTTAAGTTTCCAGAAACTCATCTTCCTTCTGCTGCAGCTGTCAGTTATTCTCCACTCAGCAGTCAAACAGCATGTCACATTCAGTTATGACAGTCAGCATGGTAAATCTCACTCTCCAAGATAATATATTCCCATTATTTTACTTGTTTTGTAGATAAAGATCTGGGGATTTGCTAAATTATACAGTCAGCTAGTTTAATTTCATAGCTTATATATTTTTATTCAAATGTCGTTTTTCTCTGTAATTAAGTATTCAGTGGTTTATGTTTAATGAAGGTTTATGAACATTTACATTTATTCATTTAGCAGAACATTTTATCCAAAGCGACTTACAGATGAGGACAGTGGAAGCAATTAAAAACAACAAAAAAAGCAATGATATATAAGTGCTATAACAAGTCTCAGTTAGGTTAACACAGTACACGTAGCATGGGATTTTAAATAATATAATAAATAAAAAGAAAACAGATAGAATAAAAAAAGAATAGAGCAAGCTAGTGTTAGAGGTCTTTACACATACACACACAACACACACACACACCTACAATTGCATAATAAATGAAAAGAAAATAGAATACCAAAAGATTAGAAAGGTAGTTGGATTTATTTTTAAGAATAGAATTAGAATAGTGAGTGTTAAAGTTAGAGGGTCAAATAAAGATGGAAGAGATGTGTTTTAAGCCATTCTTGAAGATGGCTAAGGACTCAGCTGCTCGGATTGAGTTGGGGAGGTCATTCCACCAGGAGGGAACATTTCATTTGAAAGTCCGTAAAAGTGACTTTGTGCTTCTTTGGGATGGCACATTCAAGTGACGTTCACTTGCAGAACGCAAGCTTCTAGAGGGCACATAAGTCTGAAGTAACAAATTTAGGTAAATGGGTGCAGAGCCAGTGGTAGTTTTGTAGGCAAACATTAATGCCTTGAATTTTATACGAGCAGCTATTGGAAGCCAGTGCAAATTGATAAACAGAGGTGTGACGTGTATTCCTTTTGGCTCATTAAAAATGTATCTTGCTGCCGCGTTCTGAATTAATTGTAAAGGTTTGATAGAATTGGCTGGAAGACCTGCCAAGAGGGCATTGAAATAGTCCAGCCTGGACAGAACAAGAGCTTGAACAAGGAGTTGTGCAGCATGTTTCGAAAGAAAGGGCTTGATCTTCTTGATGTTGAATAAAGCAAATCTGCAGGATCGGATAGTTTTAGCAATGTGGTCTGAGAAAGTCAGCTGATCATCAATCATAACTCCAAGGCTTCTAGCTGTTTTTGAAGGAGTTATGGTTGATGTGCCTAACTTGATGGTGAAATTGTGATGAAACGAGGGGTTTGCTGGAATCACAAGCAGTTCTGTCTTGGCAAGGTTGAGTTGAAGGTGATGGTCCATCATCCAGGAAGAAATGTCTGTTAGACAAGCTGAGATGTGAATAGCTACCGTCGGATCATCAGGATGGAATGAGAGGTAGAGTTGAGTGTCATCAGCATAGCAGTGATATGAAAAGCCATGTTTCTGAATGACAGAACCTAATGATGCCATGTAGACAGAGAAGAGAAGTGGTCCAAGAACTGAGCCCTGAGGCACCCCAGTAGTTAGATGTTGTGACTTGGACACCTCACCTCTCCAAGATACTTTGAAGGACCTATCTGATAGGTAAGACTCAAACAATTGAAGTGTGGTTCCTGAGATGCCTTTTGCCAGTAGGGTTGATAGGAGGATCTGGTGGTTAACCGTGTCAAAAGCAGCGGACAGATTAAGCAGGATAAGTACTTAAGATTTGGATTCTGCTCTTGCCAGTCTTAGAGCTTCAACAACTGAGAGCAATGCCGTCTCAGTTGAATGTCCAATTTATGAAGCCAGATTGGTTACTGTCAAGGAGATTCTTCTGTGTGAGAAATGTAGAGACTTGGTTGAACACAGCTCGTTCAAGTGTTTTTGCAATAAAAGGAAGAAGGGAAACTGGTCTGTAGTTCTCTAAAAGAGATGGATTGAGGTTGGGTTTTTTAAGTAGTGGAGTTATACGTGCCTGTCTAAATGATGAGGGAAAAACACCAGTGTGGAGGGATGTGTTGATGATGTGAGTGAGTGCAGGTACAACTGCAGGAGAAATGGCTTGAAGGAGATGAGATGGAATAGGATCAAGCGAGCAAGTAGTAGGGTGATTAGTAAGGATGAGTTTTGAGACTTCTGACTCAGAGAGTGAAGAGAAGGATGTAAATGAGTGTATGTTTCCTGGTGATATGAGCTTGATGGATTGTGGTGTGGAAAATTTGGCACTAATGTGTTTAATTTTATTAATGAAAAACATTGCAAAGTCGTCAGCTATTATATATATATACATATATATATATATATATACAATTTTGCAATAAAGGTAATGTCTGAGAGGGTGCATGTATGTTTCCTCAAAAAAATAATCAGAAATGTTTCTTGATCAGCAAATCAGCATATTAGAATGATTTCTGAAGATCATATGACACTGAAGACTGGAGTAATGATGCTGAAAATACAGCTTTGATTACAGGAATACAGTATATTTTAAAACATTCAGATAGATATTTTAAATCAGAGCATTTTACAATATTACAGTGTTTACTGTATTTTTAATAAATAAATTAGTGTTAGCATTAACAGATGTTATTAAACATGCATGTTTTAAATCTACAAATGATTTTAACAGCTCTATATAATTTTCATTAATAAATCATTTACAGTATAAAATGCTTAACAGATCATTAGATAATTTATATTAAAATAGCTACAAATATGAGATTGCATACTTGTAAATGTTAACTAATAAGGAAGATATCAGATAATAAGGGAGATATCATCAGGAAACATGGTGTTAGCTTTCACTGTTATGCTGATGATACTCAGCTCTATATTTCTTCATGGCCCGGTGAAACACACCAATTTGAAAAACTAATGGATTGCATAGTCGATATAAAAAGCTGGATGACGAGTAATTTCTTACTGCTAAATTCTGAAAAAAAACAGAAGGGTTAATTATAGGACCTAAAAACTCTGCTTGTAATAACCTAGAACACTGTCTAAGACTTGATGGTTGCTCTGTCAATTCTTCATCATCAGTTAGGAACCTAGGTGTGCTATTTGATCGCAATCTTTCCTTAGAAAGCCACGTTTCTAGCATTTGTAAAACTGCATTTTTCCATCTCAAAAATATATCTAAATTACGGCCTATGCTCTCAATGTCAAATGCAGAAATGTTAATCCATGCATTTATGACCTCAAGGTTAGATTATTGTAATGCTTTATTGGGTGGTTGTTCTGCACGCTTAGTAAACAAACTACAGCTAGTCCAAAATGCAGCAGCAAGAGTTCTTACTAGAACCAGGAAGTATGACCATATTAGCCCGGTCCTGTCAACACTGCACTGGCTCCCTATCAAACATTGTATAGATTTTAAAATATTGCTTATTACTTATAAAGCCCTGAATGGTTTAGCACCTCAGTATTTGAATGAGCTCCTTTTACATTATAATCCTCTACGTCCGCTACGTTCTCAAAACTCAGGCAATTTGATAATACCTAGAATATCAAAATCAACTGCGGGCGGCAGATCCTTTTCCTATTTGGCGCCTAAACTCTGGAATAACCTACCTAACATTGTTCGGGAGGCAGACACACTCTTGCAGTTTAAATCTAGATTAAAGACCCATCTCTTTAACCTGGCATACACATAACATACTAATATGCTTTTATTATCCAAATCCGTTAAAGGATTTTTAGGCTGCATTAATTAGGTAAACCGGAACCGGAAACACTTCCCATAACAACCTATGTACTTGCTACATCATTAGAAGAATGGCATCTACGCTAATATTTGTCTGTTTCTCTCTTGTTCTGAGGTCACCGTGGCCACCAGATCCAGTCTGTGTCCAGATCAGAGGGTCACTGCAGTCACCCGGATCCAGTACATATCCAGACCAGATGGTGGATCAGCACCTAGAAAGGACCTCTACATCCCTGAAAGACAGCGGAGACCAGGACAACTAGAGCCCCAGATACAGATCCCCTGTAAAGACTTACTAATGAATGTCATTCAGTTGCTTTGACACTTTTTTTGTTTAAAGCGCTATATAAATAAAGGTGACTTGACTTGACTTAATAACGATATTGAACAATAGATAATGATTAACAGATAATTAGTTAACATAAATTAAATGCTTAAATTTCAAGCAAAGGAAACAGAAATATATATCAAAATAAAAGTCCATGGAACAAAATGTAAATTAACAGAAATGTGACCGAATGGTATAATGTCACAAAAATAAATTGTCAATTGTTGTAGACTTTATTAACTTTATGTCTTTTAAATGTTACATTACAATACACAGTGACACACACTAAAGCACATCGTGTTTCTAAATTAAGGCAAGCAAACAGAAGATATAAGTTCTATGTATAAACAATTTAGTAGACGTAAGGAAGTAATAAACATAGTTGAAAAAAAAAAAAAAACAACATGACTGTTCTGCTTGGTATGTTAAAATCTTTGATCTTTGAAATCACCTTCAGTTCATTTGTGTCTTGATGTGTTTGTTTTTACTGCATAACCCATTTGGAGCAAACTGTAAATGTTAATCAAAGCCATACATCTCAGGACAGTATACAAATGCCTTAGAAATCTAACAGTCTAAGTGACAAAGATGTATAAAATCTAAAACACTATTGGAGTTAACATGGAATTTATGGTTTTCAAGTCTGTTACACTATGAACACAATGTGAATGAGAAGTATGTCTTATGAAATGATAATGTTCCACAATGTTAATGCTTACTCAACATACAGATAATGAATATCTTATCAAGCACCTTTAAATATGAAAAGCATCAAACGTACAAAAGAATTAAATGCATTAGAAAAATACCATTATACAATAAAAGTGAAAACATGAAATATCGAGGTACATTTGATTGAAAAGAATTAAAGCAGTGGAGAGAACGGCTCATCACATTAATGTTATTTTTTTTAGATGGAGCCCATCTGACAGTTTGAACGTACAGAAGAATGAATAAAGGCCGTCCACTTCAAATCCGCTGGGGCTTTTCAAAATTCCTTGTTTAAAAAGTCTTACAACTTCTCCCATATTTAGACTTTGTTATAAATTGAAAACATCTACTGTTCTCTAACACACATAACTGCAAACAAAACAACCAAAACCTTTAGGGTTCAAAATCAATAGGAAATATCATATTTCAGTCAAAACATTAAACAGCCCTTTTCATGGGTTAAAATGGTAAATTGTTAATTAGATTCAGGGTCTTAATGCCTTGAACTGTAACAATAACTGATATGCTTCATATGATCATTTTATCAGTGCATAATTTTTTTAATGTGATGGTTAACAAATTTATGCTTAATGGTTAATTTAATTTATTTGTTAAGAGAATAAATTAGTAAGAAGAATAATTCATAAGCTAGAAACATACTCAAGTATGCAAACGTAAATGCTTGGCCAGCGCATTGCATGTGTGTGGTCTTGTACTGTACAATTTGATCTTGTATTGCTGTGGTAATAACAAACCTTCGCTCTCAAGGGGGTGACAGACTTGCTACTTTTCATTACGTTGGATATGTTCTTCAGGTAGTTTAACTAACTTGCTCAACAAGATTCTTCAAAATGCTTTGTCATGACAATAATTGACCTGCAAAACAATACAGAAGACCAATACATAGACTGCCAGTGTTCATCAGCTCTGGCCCTTGAGATCCACAAGCCTCATCAAACACACCTCACTATGATTACTGGACAAAAACTGGCCTGAGGACCACAGCTGAACAACTCTGATTTATGCTAATGCCCAGCAATGCTAGGAAACTGTTGCGTTATGAATCTGATACAATGATGCACAAAATCGAGCTCACATAGCCAGAAGTGTTTTCATTCACATATTTCTGTAGAGTACGTTAAGGCCTTTGCATTTGTATTATCATTTGAATGCATCACAGCAGCATTCACTGAAAGAGAACAATGACATAGAGTGAAAAACACGTAGAGCACACAAATAACATTTAAGAAGCATGAAGAACTGTACAATATGAACTCTGGCAGTGTGCACTGGCAACAGGCTTTATTTAAGACCGAACAGCATGTCTGGGGTTCGTCACTGGAATGTAATGATAGATACTCTGAGGCTGCTGATGTTAGTAGTTTTTGCAGGCTGTGTGAGACATGGAGCGTGAGCGTGTCAGAGTACTCTTCTCTTTGCAGCTGTCCTCTAACCGTGTCTTTCCCTGTTCCTCTTTCATGAACAGATCCATCATGAGGATCTTCTCTTTATGGATCTGTAAACTGATGTCTTTGGGAATATCTGGGATGATCCAGTCCACAACATCACTCATCAACATCACCACATTCTGCAGAAAAAAGAGGAGATGTGTACAAATTAACCAGCATTTTTGTTCTTCATTATATAACAAACTTAACAAGAATCATAAAAAAATCTCATAAAAAAAAAAAAAAAAAATCTCAAGTGGTTTGTCCAGTTAAAGGGTTGGTTCACCCAAAAATGAAAATTATGTAATTAATAACTCTCCCTCATGTCGTTCCAAACCAGTGAGACCTCCGTTTATCTTCAGAACACAGTTTAAGATATTTTAGGTTTAGTCCGAGAGCTTTCTGTCCCTCCATTGAAGCTGTGTGCACGGTATACTGTCCATGTCCAGAAAGGTAAGAAAAACATCATCAAAGTAGTCCATGTGACATCAGAGGGTCAGTTAGAATATTTTGAAGCATCGAAAATACATTTTGGTCCAAAAATAGCAAAAACTACAACTTTATTCAGCATTGTCTTCTCTTCCTGTTGTGAGCGCATTCACAACACTGCAGTTTAGTGATGTCCAGTTCACGAACGACAGAAACGGTTCTTGACTCGTGAATGAGTCTTTTGTTCGTTATCTGGCTCGGCTCGGTGTTCATCTTCAGTTCTCTCTTCACAGCAGTTCAGTCAGTGTACTGTTTGAGTAAATGAATTACTCCGGGATATTGGTTTGTTTGAACTCAGAGGGAGTATCAGCCACGTTAAAAAAGTTAACAGCTTAAGTCATTTGTGGATTAATGCGTATTGGAGACACAAACCGTTTCAAACGATTCAGTTCGATTTGGTGAACTGGTTCAAGAAGAACCGGTTAAATCGAATGATTTGTTCGCGAACCGGATGGACATCACTAAACTGCAGTGTTGTGAACGCACTCACAACAGACCCGGAAGAGAAGACAATGCTGAATAAAGTCGTAGTTTTTGTTATTTTTGGACCAAAATGTATTTTCGATGCTTCAAAAAATTCTAACTGACCCTCTGATGTCACATGGACTACTTTGATTATATTTTTCTTACCTTTCTGGACATGGACAGTAGACCGTACACACAGCTTCAATGGAGGGACTGAGAGCTCTCGGACTAAATCTAGAATATCTTAAACTGTGTTCCGAAGATAAACGGAGCTCTTACGGGTTTGGAACGACATGAGGGTGAGTCATTAATGACATAATTTAGATTTTTGGGTGAACTAACCCTTTAAATGAATACACAAAATATCCACAAATATTATTTTCTCAGTTTTTCAGCATTTTTATCCTTAGAATGTTTATTTTCTTTGGCAATAATTTAAGGTAGCTGCTGAACTGATACTGTGAATCTCAGAGAGATATCTTAAGATATTAGACACTAACCTGAAAGACAATGACAAATGCTAGTCTGGCTGCCAACACAGCCCAGAACTCTTTTGAGATCTCGTATGGTGTCAGAGACCACGGAGGCTCTCTGTAGTCTTTATACCTGGAGGAAAAGGAGAAATATATCATTAAATATTTATGTAGAGTGTTAATTGAGTTTAAAGCTCCTATTATAGGTACACCGTACCTGCAGATGTCCACATGAAAGCCGAGGTGGAAAGGCTCCAGTGGGGCGGTACCATTCTGGAAGTGACTGACGTTAAAGTAAGACAGCGTGTGGTTGACAAAGCCGTGCATCGACCCATCTGGACTGTACATGTACTGATAGACCAGCCGTGGAATAAAGTCTGATGTGAAGGAGATCACAAAAGCCTACAGGAAAGATGATAGTTTTTAATATTTTTAAAGGATAATTTCCTTTTTTGACATTTAATTGGACACAGGTGGCATGCTTAAGCATGCAGAAAATTATTTTGATACATTTAGAATCATTTAAAGTATGTAGAAACATTCACACTTCAGCATTCATACAAATGATTGCATGTGAACGGTTTCTAGCTTCTGTACAGCATTCAAGATAGTGAAACTGATTGCAGTAAAATCTTTAGTTCCCACGCCTGGGGGTGGGGTACTTTTTCTCCTAATGCTGAAGCCTGATTTCTTAACATTCGTGTAGCTCCATTAACAGAATACATTTAAGTCCGCAAAAATGGTACTTATTTTAGTTAGCAAAAATGGTCCTTAGTTAGTAAGCACTCAGTGCCAATTCATCATAATGTTCTCCTTCAGCATGAAGATCATATCTTCACTGACTCCAATAAAGAAGAAACTTTCTGCTTGCCACAGAAGAGCCACAGCAGCAGATTACGGTGCTGACAGTTCCAACAAGACTAGAGCATAGAGCATATTAGAGCATATTTCGCCTAAAACTGCACATTTTCAGAGGCGTTTGGTACAAAATGCTGTGCCATGGATGTGACTCATGCAGGGAACTCCTGTACTCCACAGATGAGCACTGTTTGGACAAGCCCACAGAGAGGCTGCGCTCATAGAGACATGCTGTTCTCATTACAAGAGCATGCATCTCGCCTTGCTACAATCATGGATCACTTCCTTTGTAGATAGCAACTCTGTCCCTTGTGCTCTAAGGGGAAAAACAATGGACTTATGGGGCAAAGCAGATGGCTCTGAGTGAGCTTACGCCAGCTCACATCCCACGTTTCCTCTAGCCACGCAGAAAGGATTCCCCTCTGCTCTTTTCCCAGGTCCAGATGCAGGTGTTGGAGCGTGTGTTTGTTGCCAGTGCTGGGTTTGCCCCAATAGATGTTTGTGCACCCACGCAATTCTGGCCTTGGAAGCCATCCTGGGCATTCTGGATTCTGCAGACTATAGAACAAGATACTCACTCCAATTGACTCAAAGACCTCCCCGCTTCAGTGGTGTGATCCAAACTTCAGTCCAGAACAATGATACAACCACTATTTGCTCATTCCAAAGAAAGATGGCAGGTTCAGGGCCATATTTGATCTCAGATATTTGAACCGCACCTTTTGGTAAACAAAGTGACCGTTCATGTGTAAAAATGTGCACATTCATTCAACATTCATGTGCACATCACCATGAACACACCATCCCCACCGGGAAACATGGTGGTGGCAACAAAATGGCCTAATTAGATTAGATTCAACTTTATTGTCATTGCACATGTAGGTACAAGGCAACGAGATGCAGTACATGGGAGGAAGAGATACAACATTAGGGAAGGGAGGAGAAAAAAAAACAACCCCCAGACTATGCTCCTTTGGGAGCACAGTGTGAGAACAGGAAAAACACCTCAGCAACAAGAGCACATAATCAATACAACATGAAAAACACACGACTTGCAACAGGGGAGGGGGAGTCTGGGGTGCAGATAACCCTGCACAGACAAGCAGCCATCTGGTCCTGCAGCCATTCGGCACTGGTCACAGACCCGCTTTTTAGTTTATCAGTTTTACAAAGCGGCGGAGGCGAGGGATGGTTGGTGAATGCATATCTGTATATATGTGCGTATGTTAGCGTATGTGTGTGTATGTATATAAGAGTTTGTGTATTTGTAGGCCTGGAGAGCCACTATCTATATCTATATACCGTTATCTATATTGGGGTTAATAGTCTCAGTCTCAGTGCTGACCGCTCTGCCCACTGCTTCAATCATGACGGGCAGCCATGTGAGGTTTTGGACAGCTGTTCCTGTTTTCTGAATTCTTCGATAACCCAGGGCAAAGCCTATTCCAATCAGCAGAACACCTGTAATCATGGTTCCGAATAGTTAGATATCTTCAATGTCCTCCACGTCCCCTCTCCCACACATCCATCGTGTAGCCAGCTGCGAACGTTCCGGCAGGGCAGTCAGGTCTCGCCCTTATATAGTTCTGACCTGGGATCTATCCATGGTCCTCAGGGCCCCTCGAGGCCCTTCGTGTGAGCCGTTTCAGTCGACCAACTTGTGGTCCCTAAGCTTATGCCTCAGGTCCTATTGTTTACCATATATAAATAATGTGGCAACATTAATTTGCTCTGCTTGTTTGCGATTTTATGCTCATTTGCACAGTTCTTGGTAGATTGATTTGATCATTATGGAAATTAGATGTTACATCGGTGTTCTCTTATGTGCCATTGTTAATAGATCACCCACAGAACTTTCCACATGCTTTTTTGGAATTGCGCTCTCATTCTCATTTCTGTTGTTTAGTAAATCTGCCCCTTAGACTGTTCTACTTCTACTTTTTAGTTAAAACTGTTTAAGAAGTTTAAGTGAAATCTTGAAAAGACACAATCATCAGATACAGTACACATTTTACACAGTATCACTTTTGTGATGTGGCTTTGTGTTTGCCAAGGGCTATCTTTGGATCGGATCTCAGTGGTCACTGTTATATGAATCCAAAGACTGCTTCCAATATTTTCAAACAGGATGGAAGTTCTAGTGCTACGATTTCTATTTTTATTTTATTAAAAAAAAAAAATAATTTAATGGCACTAACTCAGTGTGGAGTTGAGGCACTACAGGGTTGGATTTGACATGCAAATTTGCAGTGTTTACCAATAAGAAGTCACTTGATTTGGCAGTGACCTCTGAGCAATTCTGTTCAAACACTTGTTTATAATGGCACTGTTAAAGAATATAAAGTCAAAGGTAAATGTGACAGCTAGTGATACTACACTATTAGATACTTACATTGACAATAACTGCCACCTTTGCGACTCCTCTTAAAATATTATACCAGATTCCTGTGAAGACATCATAAGAAACACAATTAGTTTATCAGGATTTTGAGGTAAACCTCTTAAAATACACCAGATGATGCCAATTTTATTTTTATTAATTTTATGGAAAGATGTGCAGGAATATTACAACTGTAGATACATGAAAGTCAATAGGTTCTACATTTTTAATTATTTTCTCAAACTGGAGGACAAGGTCAAAAGATTTTTAATGGTAGTGGACAGTGATGCCACAGATGCTTATCACAGAGCTTAAACTATATGGAAGAAAAATAATTACAAATGTCTTTGAAACTAAAATGTATATATATAACAGTGTATATATTAGTATACATTTTCATGCCTTGTATTTTCAGGGTTTGCATTTTTAAGGTCTGAAATATAACATAGTTTTTTTTTTAAGCTGTGAATTCAATACAATTCAAAACATTTCACACACATTTTCATAGTTAAAAATTCAGTAACTCATATTACTTCCAAAGTTTACTTTTGGAATAATCTGTTTAAAAATATGATGTATAAAAATATAATAGTCAATATTCTAAATATATTTCACTTTACAAATTCGCTTCCACAAATTCAGTGGTTCAAATTCGATAGAAATTTCAGCATTGCACATCCGGGAACTGCAGGAATAGCTTCAGGTGCTTGCGCACCAACAAGGCTACTGGGCCAGATGGGTTACCAGCTGCAACTTGCAATAGTTGGTAATAATGGTGTCCCTTATTTCAGCGATCTCTTGATACCCATACTGTGCCAGCTATGTGGAAAGGTCCTACATACAGTAACACCAATTCCTAAAAAACCTTGTACTAGAGCAAATAATGATCTTTGTCCTTTGGCTTTGATTTCAAATGTCATGAAGTCTTTTGAGAAATTTGTAATCTCATTGCTGGAAAAAGAAGTAGAGTCACTATTATACACTTGTCACTTTGCCTATAAGCAGAACAGAAGTACTGAGGATGCTGTTCTTAGTATTGTTCATCTTGTTCGACGACGGCTTCCTGTTTCCAGCTCTGCTACCGTTCAGATGTTCTTGCTTACTGCTGTGTGATTTGCTCCCTATTTCTGTACTTTTCTCAGATTTTTCTATGATTATAAAGCCCTGAGTGGTTTAGCAACTCAGTATTTGATCAAGATCTTATTGCATTATAGTCCTCCATGCCCACTCGTTCTCAAAACCCTGTCAATTTGATAATGCCTAAAATATCAAAATCTATTGCGGGCGGCAGATAATTTTCTTATTTAGCACCCAAACTCTGGAATAATCTGCCTAACATTTTTTAGGCTGCATTAATTAGGACAGCTGGAACCGGGAACACCTCCCATAACACCTGATGTACTTGCTACATAGTTAATAGTTAAAGAATGGCATCTACACTAATATTAGTCTGTTTTTTCTTCTTATTTCGAGGTCACAGTAGTCACCAGATCCAGTCTGTATCCAGATCAGATGGTGGACAGCACCAAGAGATGACCTCGACAGACCTGATTGTCAGCGGAAACCAGGACAATTAGATGACCCCGAGAGACAGATCCCCAGTGAAGACCTTGTCTCCTAAACGGCCGCCGGGACAAGTCCTCAGGAAATGGATGATTCTTCTGCACAGTGTGACTTTGCTGCAGCCTGGAATTGAACTGCTGGTTTCGCCTGGCCAGAGGAGATCTGGCCCCCAGACTGGGTCTAGTTTCTCCCAAGGTTTTTTCTCCATTCTGTCACAGATGGAGTTCTGGTTCCTTGCCGCTGTAACCTCTAGCTAGCTTAGCTGGGTACACTTGATATCCAGCGATATCGTCAACTTGATAGCACTGTGTGACGAGTGGGGCGGGGCCGAGAGACATGGGAACAGGAGCGAGGCCGGTGGAGTGATTGGAGATGAACGACACCTGGTCGACCCACCGGTCTCGAGTCCCACGGAGGAGATGGAAGGATATAAAATAGGAGCGACGACAGTGAAGGACGAGAGAGGACCAGGCCTGGACTTTATTTTGTGTTTGCTTTTTATTCGCTGTTTTGTGTTTATTTTGACTATTAAAGTTTCATTTGATTGTCCGCCGGTTCCTGCCTCCTTCTTCCCATAGTTATGGAGTTTTTATCATTACAGTGGTGCCGAAGCCCGGGAGAAGGAGGGACGCGCTGCTGAAGATCCCTCGCCGCTGTGGTGAATCCGCGGTGCCATCGAGCTGGCGAGGAAGTGTGCCGCCATGGACGCTCGAGGCGGTGGGCTGGAGTGAGTTGCCGGGGACTGGCAGGGGTGGCTGCCATCCATGAGGGAGCGGAGGAGTCGGCGCGGTCGCCAGGGGGCCGGAGCCTGCTGCCTCCGTGAAGGAATCCGGAGGAGCAGGGAACGGGGGACTCCTGCCGGCTGCCCAAAACCGGAGGAGGCGTCGCCGTCCACCGGGCGGTGGAGCAGTGTCGTGCCGTCCGCCGAGGGCCATCCAGTGCCACCGCCAGGCACTGCGGAGGAGATCACCCAGCTGGTGGAGGGCCGAGCAGCAGTGCATCTGGGAACCGAAATTTTTTATTTTTTTTTCTCTCTCCCCTTTCTCGTCTCTGTCGCTCCTCCTTCCATCTCCTCTTCTCTCACCTCGTCTGTCCTACCCCCAGGTTCCCGCAGGTCACCGTGAGCGGTCCCCCTGGAGGGAGGGGGGGGGGGAGTAGAGTACTCCCCAGCCTGCGAGGGGCGATGGGGGTATGTGACGAGTGGGGCGGTGGAGTGATTGGAGATGAACGACACCTGGTCGACCCACCGGTCTCGAGTCCCACGGAGGAGATGGAAGGATATAAAACAGGAGCGACGACAGTGAAGGACGAGAGAGGACCAGGCCTGGACTTTATTTTGTGTTTGCTTTTTATTTGTGCGCAACAGTCGTCCGCGAGGGGCTGTTGCGCTGTTTTGTGTTTATTTTGATTATTAAAGTTTCATCAACTGAGCTTGATGATGACATCACTGAATTCAATGATGAACTGGCTTTAACTGAAAATGAGTGTTTACTCTTGTCATTTTGCATTATTGAAGCACTATTTTCCTATTTAATACTGTAAAGTGCTTTGACACAAAATAAAGGTGACTTGACTTGCACTGACCTATCATCCTACCACAGTGAAATTAGATGCTTTTATTCAGTGATGTGACAAGAACTTGGGTTAAATGTAAAAATGTAAAATAATTAAAATAATAAAAAAAAGACACAATAATCGGTCCTTGACCCAAGAAATGTACAACCCGAATTCCGGAAAAGTTGGGACGTTTTTTAAATTTTAATAAAATGAAAACTAAAAGACTTTCAAATCACATGAGCCAATATTTTATTCACAATAGAACATAGATAAAATAGCAAATGTTTAAACTGAGAAAGTTTACAATTTTATGCACAAAATGAGCTCATTTCAATTTTGATTTCTGCTACAGGTCTCAAAATAGTTGGGACGGGGCATGTTTACCATGGTGTAGCATCTCCTTTTCTTTTCAAAACAGTTTGAAGACGTCTGGGCATTGAGGCTATGAGTTGCTGGAGTTTTGCTGTTGGAATTTGGTCCCATTCTTGCCTTATATAGATTTCCAGCTGCTGAAGAGTTCGTGGTCGTCTTTGACGTATTTTTCGTTTAATGATGCGCCAAATGTTCTCTATAGGTGAAAGATCTGGACTGCAGGCAGGCCAGGTTAGCACCCGGACTCTTCTACGACGAAGCCATGTTGTTGTTATAGCTGCAGTATGTGGTTTTGCATTGTCCTGCTGAAATAAACAAGGCCTTCCCTGAAATAGACGTTGTTTGGAGGGAAGCATATTTTGCTCTAAAACCTTTATATACCTTTCAACATTCACAGAGCCTTCCAAAACATGCAAGCTGCCCATACCGTATGCACTTATGCACCCCCATACCATCAGAGATGCTGGCTTTTGAACTGAACGCTGATAACATGCTGGAAGGTCTCCCTCCTCTTTAGCCCGGAGGACACGGCGTCCGTGATTTCCAACAAGAATGTCAAATTTGGACTCGTCTGACCATAAAACACTATTCCACTTTGAAATAGTCCATTTTAAATTAGCCTTGGCCCACAGGACACGACGGCGCTTCTGGACCATGTTCACATATGGCTTCCTTTTTGCATGATAGAGCTTTAGTTGGCATCTGCTGATGGCACGGCGGATTGTGTTTACCGACAGTGGTTTCTGAAAGTATTCCTGGGCCCATTTAGTAATGTCATTGACACAATCATGCCGATGAGTGATGCAGTGTCGTCTGAGAGCCCGAAGACCACGGGCATCCAATAAAGGTCTCCGGCCTTGTCCCTTACGCACAGAGATTTCTCCAGTTTCTCTGAATCTTTTGATGATGTTATGCACTGTAGATGATGAGATTTGCAAAGCCTTTGCAATTTGACGTTGAGGAACATTGTTTTTAAAGTTTTCCACAATTTTTTTATGCAGTCTTTCACAGATTGGAGAGCCTCTGTCCATCTTTACTTCTGAGAGACTCTGCTTCTCTAAGACAAAGCTTTTATAGCTAATCATGTTACAGACCTGATATCAATTAACTTAATTAATCACTAGATGTTCTCCCAGCTGAATCTTTTCAAAACTGCTTGCTTTTTTAGCCATTTGTTGCCCCCGTGCCAACTTTTTTGAGACCTGTAGCAGGCATTAAATTTTAAATGAGCTAATTAAGTGGAAAAGTGTAAAATTTCTCAGTTTAAACATTTGCTACGTTATCTATGTTCTATTGTGAATAAAATATTGGCTCATGTGATTTGAAATTCCTTTAGTTTTCATTTTATTAAAATTTAAAAAACGTCCCAACTTTTCCGGAATTCGGGTTGTATCCAAACACAAGCCTTTGATCATTAAAGACACAGTGATACAGCAAGTGACATCTTACAGATACCTGAGGTTTTATACGGACAATGTTCTTTGTTGGCAAACACAAATTGACAGTCTGTGCACATGACTTCAACAAAGGCTTCATTTTTTAAGAAGGCTGAGTCTGTATGAGGTGGGTACCAACATCTTACTTGTTTTTTTACCGAGCCACGCTTGAAAGTCTTCAAATCATGGAAATTTCTCTGTTCAACTGAAAAAATAAATTGGCCCATATACACAAAACAGCCATGAATCCTATGAACCATAATCATAGGAATTATACAATATGAGCCCCCTTCATATGAACAGGCAGTGATGAGAAGAGCAATAAGTATCAATACTGATTCTAAACATCCTCTTTTTAGTGAATACCAGCCGCTGCCATTGGGAAAGAGACTGAAAACGCAAATGTGTAAAACTAATAGACTGAAGCTTTCATTTGTTTCTGCATCGATTATTCTGCTTAATTCTTTCTAAGAACAATTACCTATTAGGGCCGGGCCAATAGACATCACGATGTTGCACTGGAATTGTGCCCCCCCCCCCACTATTTTTTGAATGCACAACAGTTTTTTTGTTTCACTATCACTTTCGAGATTCGCGATCGGACTATTTATACTATGGAGCGGCAGTACTTACCACACATCTTACAAGATTATATGTTTTTCAGTGTGGTAAAGAGGATCTACAAATCAATCGCCATCATCCTCGGTCATATTTCCACATATGGAAAAGCGACCGTTGAAAATCATTTGAAATTTGAGTCAGCACAACAAAAATATAACAGCATATTTGTGGTGTAATGCCACACCGCATCCATGTAGACAGCATAACTGTTTATAATAGTTCTATTGACTGATCTATATATAATGAATTTCTATTATATATATATGGTTCTTAAGTATTTTGTGCTACTCGCATCTGGTGTAGACATGGTTTCTGGCTGTTTTTTGAAGGAGTTATGTTTGATGTGCCTAACTTAATGGTGAAATTGTGATGAAACGATGGATTTGCCGGAACCACAAGCAGTTCTGTCTTGGCAAGGTTGAGTTGAAGGTGATGGTCCTTCATCCAGCAAGAAATGTCTGTTAGACAAGCTGAGATGCGAGTAGCTACCATCGGATCATCAGTATGGAATGAGATGTAGTGTTGAATGTCATCAGCATAGCAGTGGTATGAAAAGCCATGTTTCTGAATGACAGAACCTAAGGATACCATGTAGAGAAGAGAAGTGGTCCAAGAACTGAGCTCTGAGGCACCCCAGTAGTTAGATGTTGTGACTTGGACACCTCACCTCTCCAAGATACTTTGAAGGACCTATCTGATAGGTAAGACTCAAACCATTGAAGTGTGGTTCCTGAGATGCCCTTTGCCAGTAGGATTGATAGGAGGATCTGGTGGTTAACTGTGTCAAAAGCAGCAGACAGATCAAGCAGGATAAGTATTGAAGATTTGGATTCCACTCTTGCCAGTGTTAGGGCTTCAACAACTGAGAGCAAGCTAGTCTCAGTTGAATGTCCAACTTATGAAGCCAGATTGGTTACTGTCAAGGAGATTGTTCTGTGTGAGAAATGCAGAGACTTGGTTGAACACAGCTCGTTCAAGTGTTTTTGCAATGAAAGAAAGAAGGGAAACTGGTCTGTAGTCCTCTAAAAGAGATGGGTTCAGGGTGGGTTTCTTAAGTAGTGGAGTTATTCGAGCCTGTCTAAATGATGAGGGAAAAACACCAGTGTGGAGGGATGTGTTGATGATGTGAGTGAGTGCAGGTACAACTGCAGGAGAAATGGCTTGAAGGAGATGAGATGGAATAGAATCAAGCGGGCAAGTAGTAGGGTGATTAGTAAGGATGAGTTTTGAGACTTCTGCCTCAGAGAGTGAAGAGAAGGATGTAAATGAGTGTATGTTGGTGATATGAGCTTGATGGATTGTGGTGTGGAAAATTGTGTACTGATGTTTTTTATTTTATTAATGAAAAACATGGCAAAGTCGTCAGCTATTAGAGATGAAGCAGGAGGGGGAGGAGGAGGACAAAGAAGTGAGGAAAAGGTTTTAAAAAGCATGTGAGAGTTAGATGAATTGTTAATTTTGTTATGGTAGTATGTCATTTTAGCAGTGGAGACATTAGCAGAGAAGGAAGCGAGGAGTGACTAATACACGTTAAGGTCAGTAGTATTTTTGCATTTGCGACACACCCTTTCAGCAGCTCTAAGCTTAGAACGGTGTTCGCGTAGAACATCAGATAACCAAGGGGCAGAAGGGGTGGTAGAGGTTGGCCTGGAGCAAACAATGTCTAAACTAGATGTAAGAGTGAAGCAGAAATTATCAGTAGCACTGTTAGCATCAAAAGATGGTAACAGTTTATGGGAAGGAAGTGAAGATGAAACCATTGCAGATAGCCGGGAGGGTGAGAGTGAGTGTAGGTTACGTTGAAAGATGACATGTGGAGGGGTAAGTGATGTGTCAGGGACCATGTTGAGGTTAAGAGTGAGGAGGAAGTGATCCGAGGTGTGCAGTGGAGTAACCAGTACAAGATCAGTGGACCTGTGTTGTGTATAAATAAGGTCCAGTTGGTTGCCTAATTTGTGTGTAGCTGTAGTTGGCACTCAGTTGAGATCCAAAGAGGCAAGCAGAGTGTGGAAATCAGTAGACAGAGGTTTATCTATCTATCTATCTATCTATCTATCTATCTATCTATCTATCTATCTATCTATCTATCTATCTATCTATCTATCTATCTACATAAAGCGTCATTGGGGAAACCTGGAGTGTGACATATAGATGCATCTCAATAAATTAGAATGTTGTGGAAAGGTTAATTTATTTCATTAATTCAACTCAAATTGTGAAATTTGTATTAAATAAATTCAATGCATACAGACTGTAGTAGTTTAAGTCTTTGGTTCTTTTAATTGTGATCTCAACAAATTTAGAATATTGTGACCTTGCAATCAGCTAATCAACTCAAAATACCTGCAAAGGTTTTCTGAGCCTTCAAAATGGTCTCTCAGTTTGGTTCACTAGGCTACACAATCATGGGGGAGACTGCTGATCTGACAGTTGTCCAGAAGACAATCATTGACACTCTTCACAAAGAGGGTTAGCCACAAACATTCATTGCCAAAGAAGCTGGCTGTTCACAGAGTGCTGTATCCAAGCATGTTGACAGAAAGTTGAGTGGAAGGAAAAAGTGTGGAAGAAAAAGATGGACAACAAACCGAGAGAACTGCAGCCTTATGAGGATTGTCAAGCAAACTGAATTCAAGAATTTGAGTGAACTTCAAAAGGAATGGACTGAGGCTGGGGTCAAGGCATCAAAACACTCAACCACACACAGACGTGTCAAGGAATTTGCTGAACCACAGACAACATCAGAGGCATCTTTCCTGCGCTTGCTTAGACCTTTGTTGTGATAAACAGTAAAGTGCGTTCAAGCGCCAGCCAAGAGAGTGTAAAGAAATACCCTTTGTGAGAAGCAGTTAAATCAGCGGGAGTTAAAAGCAGATCGTAAGTGTATTTATTTCTTGTCTCATTAGTATTTAGCGCAGTTGTCGTTGCTAGGAAACACTTGTTTGTTTACTGTGTTGAGACGTGCTGCGTTTGGTCTCGAACTCTATCGCATACGTTGTCAGTGTTGTGCGCTTGCTTAGACCTTTGTTGTGATAAACAGTAAAGTGCGTTCATGCGCCAGCCAAGAAAGTGTAAAGAAATACCCTTTGTGAGAAGCAGTTAAATCAGCGGGAGTTAAAAGCAGATCGTAAGTGTATTTATTTCTTGTCTCATTAGTATTTAGTGCAGTTGTCGTTGCTAGGAAACACTTGTTTGTTTACTGTGTTGAGACCTGCTGCGTTTGGTCTCGTACTCTATCGCATACGTTGTCAGTGTTGTGCGCTTGCTTAGACCTTTGTTGTGATGAACAGTAAAATGTGTTCAGCTGAATTCAATTTCCGTTTTGTCGGGTTTAAAAAAGATTAGTATACCGTGGCAGCGGTCGCGGCAGCCCTCCAGTTAAGCCCTCCTCGTGTGAAGACCGAAGAGTGTAAAGAGACCATCGACTCTACCGTGCGACTCCACCGGGCAGGGACACCGGCAGGGAATATAAGTATTGTTTTGATTAATCTCTTTTTCCTTCTCCTTGTTTCATTTCTATTTCAGTTGTTTTTTGTTTATAACCAAATCTTACTATGTGTTTCCAGATCCCTACTATCACTACCACTCGCAAACCACACATCACACAATGTAGACAGCGCAATCTTAACAATCTGCACACTTTGCCTATATCTGCTAATACACTACTTTCTTTTTCTCTTGGTCTCTGGAATTGCCAGTCTGCTGTAAACAAAGCCGATTTCATTACTTCTATTATTAGTCATTCAAAGGTTAATCTCATGGCCCTAACAGAGACCTGGATCAAACCAGAGGACACTGCTACACCTGCAGCACTCTCCAATAATTTCTCATTTTCCCACTTCCCCCGTTTGACTGGAAGAGGTGGAGGTACTGGTCTGCTCATCTCTAATGATTGGAAATTCAATTCTTTACAATCTTTGGGTATCAACAGCTCCTTTGAATCTCATTCAGTTACTGTTACTACCCTTTTAAAATACATTTTGTAGTTGTCTATCGACCCCCAGGACCACTGGGTAAGTTTTTGGATGAATTAGATGTGTTGCTCTCAACCTTTTCTGAGGATGGTACTCCCTTAGTTATGCTTGGAGATTTCAACATCCATCTAGATAAACCTCTGTTTGCTGATTTCCACACTCTGCTTGCCTCTTTTGATCTCAACCGAGTGTCAACTACTGCTGCTCACAAATCAGGCAACCAACTGGACCTTATTTATACACGACACTGCTCTACTGATCATGTTCTGGTTACTCCACTGCACACGTCGGATCACTTCCTCCTCACTTTTAACCTCAACATGGTCCCTCACACTTCACTTACCCCTCCACATGTCATCTTTCGAAGTAACCTACCCACACTTTCACCCTCCCGGCTATCTGCAATGGTTTCATCTTCACTTCCTTCCCATAAACTGTTTGCATCTTTGGATGCTAACAATGCTACTGATACTTTCTGCTCCACTCTTACATCTTGTTTAGACACTGTTTGTCCCTTATCTTCCAGGCCAGCCCGTAACACCCCTTCTGCCCCTTGGTTATCTGATGTTCTACGCGAACACCGTTCTAAGCTTAGAATCGCTGAAAGGGTGTGGCGCAAATCCAAAAATACTACTGACCTAAATGTGTATCAGTCACTCCTATCTTCCTTCTCTGCTAATGTCTCCACTGCTAAAATGACATACTACCATAACAAATTAACAATTCGTCTAACTCTCGCATGCTTTTTAAAACATTTTCCTCACTTCTTTGTCCTCCTCCTCCTCCACCTCCTGCTTCATCTCTAATAGCTGACGACTTTGCAACATTTTTCATTAATAAAATTAAACACATTAGTGCACAATTTTCCACACCACAATCAGTCAAGCTCATATCACCAGCAAACATACACTCATTTACATCCTTCTCTTCACTCTCTGAGGCAGAAGTCTCAAAACTCATCCTTACTAATCACCCTACTACTTGCTCGCTTGATCCTATTCTATCTCATCTCCTTCAAGCCATTTCTCCTGCAGTTGTACCTGCACTCACTCACATCATCAACACATCCCTCCACACTGGTGTTTTTCCCTCATCATTTAGACAGGCTCCACTACTTAAGAAACCCAACCTCAACCCATCTCTTTTTTTAGAGAACTACAGACCAGTTTCCCTTCTTCCTTTCATTGCAAAAACACTTGAACGAGCTGTGTTCAACCAGGTCTCTACATTTCTCACAAACAACAACCTCCTCGACAGCAACCAATCTGGCTTCAGAAGTGTACATTCAACTGAGACGGCATTGCTCTCAGTTGTTGAAGCTCTAAGACTGGAAAGAGCAGAATCCAAATCTTCAGTACTTATCCTGCTTGATCTGTCCGCTGCTTTTGACACGGTTAACCACCAGATCCTCCTATCAACCCTACTGGCAAAAGGCATCTCAGGAACCACACTTCAATGGTTTGAGTCTTACCTATCAGATAGGTCCTTCAAAGTATCTTGGAGAGGTGAGATGTCCAAGTCACAACATCTAACTACTGGGGTGCCTCAGGGCTCAGTTCTTGGACCACTTCTCTTCTCTGTCTACATGGCATCATTAGGTTCTGTCATTCAGAAACATGGCTTTTCATACCACTGCTATGCTGATGACACTCAACTCTACCTCTCATTCCATCCTGATGATCCGACGGTTGCTATTCGCATCTCAGCTTGTCTAACAGACATTTCTTCCTGGATGATGGACCATCACCTTCAACTCAACCTTGCCAAGACAGAACTGCTTGTGATTCCAGCAAACCCATCGTTTCATCACAATTTCACCATCAAGTTAGGCACATCAACCATAACTCCTTCAAAAACAGCTAGAAGCCTTGGAGTTATGATTGATGATCAGCTGACTTTCTCAGACCACATTGCTAAAACTGTCCGATCCTGCAGATTTGCTTTATTCAACATCAAGAAGATCAAGCCCTTTCTTTCGAAACATGCTGCACAACTCCTTATTCAAGCTCTTGTTCTGTCCAGGCTGGACTATTGCAATGCCCTCTTGGCAGGTCTTCCAGCAAATTCTATCAAACCTTTACAATTAATTCAGAACGCGGCAGCAAGATTAATTTTTAATGAGCCAAAAAAAATACACGTCACACCTCTGTTTATCAATTTGCACTGGCTTCCAATAGCTGCTCGCATAAAATTCAAGGCATTAATGTTTGCCTACAAAACTACCACTGGCTCTGCACCCATTTACCTAAATTCATTACTTCAGACTTATGTGCCTCTAGAAGCTTGCGTTCTGCAAGTGAACGTAGCTTGATTGTGCCATCCCAAAGAAGCACAAAGTCACTTTTACGGACTTTTAAATTAAATGTTCCCTCCTGGTGGAATGACCTCCCCAACTCAATCCGAGCAGCTGAGTCCTTAGCCATCTTCAAGAATGGCTTAAAACACATCTCTTCCATCTTTATTTGACCCTCTTAACTTTAACACTCACTATTCTAATTCTATTCTTTACAAAAATCTAACTACCTTTCAATTTTTTTTGTATTCTATTTTCTTTTCATTTATTATGCAATTGTATGTGTGTGTGTGTGTGTGTGTATGTGAAAAGATCTCTAACACTAGCTTGCTCTATTCTTTTTTTATTCTATCTGTTTTCTTTTTTTCTTTTTCTTTTTTCTTTCTTTATTTTTTTATTATATTATTTAAAATCCCATGCTACGTGTACTGTGTTAACCTAACTGAGACTTGTTATAGCACTTATATATCATTGCTTTTTTTGTTGTTTTTGATTGCTTCCACTGTCATCATCTGTAAGTCGCTTTGGATAAAAGCGTCTGCTAAATGAATAAATGTAAATGTAAATGTAATTATTGATTTTTTTTTTTTTATCATAAAAATGTGTGTGAAATGTATTAATTTAAATATTCACAGCTAATTTCGGCAACTAATTGCAGACCCTAAAAATGCAACCCCTGAAAATACAAGGCATGAAAATGCAAGCACTATTAATGAAATTCATTATATTTTCAGTTCATCATATTTGCAATTCAACATGCTTTTTTGTTCAAAGACATTAGTCTTTATTTTTCTTCCATAAAACTAACGCAGGAATATTTCTTTGAATTTTATTATATGATTTACTAACTGTGGGAAGTGAAAGCTGACTGTGTAAATACAGACCTATGTCTTTGCCTCTGGCTGCATCTGGTCTTCTGAGTTCTGCCACAAACTTCTTGGCATCAAGACGGATTTCAATGATGTTGTTCAGGAGGGCAAACAGAGGCGCCAGAGGGAAAGATGCCACAAAGAGAGTCACAAAGCCAAACTGGATTACTGCAGGAATGAAAGAAAAATAATTATTTAATAATTAATTAATTAATTTGGCAAAACAAGACATATTTGTCTAACTTTTTTGTAAGGACTAAAACATCTGACAATTGTTTAGTAAAAAAAGACTAGCCTACATTTTTTTCTGTTGGCCATTGGTTGTGACTGGTTTGGATATTGTCCTAGTTTTAGTCAATTTACAATTATCCAGGTTTGGATATGATTTATGTTGTTTCATGGTTAGGTGTATTGTGTTCTTTTCTTGAAAAAGCCAGTTATTATATTATAGTGGTAACAGTTCAAAAATTCAAAAGTTGGTTTCACAATTTATCAAAGTATATAGTAAAAAAAGTTTTTTTAAGAATTTATTTTTTGGTTTTTTTTTTTTTTTTTAATAATTTCCCACTATTTCTCTGCTTCATTAATACTTAAAAAATGACTTTTGTTGATGTAACCTTAGGTTAGTTTATTAATGAATATTCATCCATGTTTTTTAAGGGACGCAAACAATCTCAATCAAAGAGTCACCCATGATATTAATAATAAAAATAATAATGTTGAAATATGCTAGGGTCCTGAAACAGATGACACGTAAGTAAATGGCTTTTGAACCACACAAATACAAATTTTAAACTCAATGAATAAAACTGTACCAATTAAATGTATATGAAGACAAGTAATGAACAGTTTATCCATTATGATGATTTTGTTTGGTTTAAGAGTGTGTAAAAACACTCACTCATCTCCATGTATTCGGGCGTGAGGCCAACAAAGGGCTCCAGGAAATGATCCGTCTCATAACGCTGTAACTTCTTCTCATATTCCTCTTCCTGGAAAGAGCCTCTCTTGGATTTAATGTATCTGATCAGCTTCTTTAGTTTACTGCAATAAAGCAAATAAGACTCAAAGCATGCAAACACAAAATGCTTTCAACGTGTGTGTGTCAGCTTGACACTCACGGGACGCCGATCTCAAACAGGTTGTTCTGGATGAGCTGTTTGCCGAGCATTGTGATGCTGAGCTGAATGCAGAGCTCCATGAGACAGCCGCCGTGAGCGCACTGAGCAAACACATCAAACATCATGTCAGCTGTTGCAATCAATCCCTTTATCAGAGAACTCATGTGTTTCTGTTTTCATACCTCCTCCATCCGATAGGACTCGAACACATAGAGATAACTTCCCGGACGCCCCCCCAATCTGTTTGGGAAGACAGTTTGCATCATAAAGTCATATTTATATTTATTTAGTATGAATTTGAAAATACTTTCATTAATTCTGAATGTAAATGCACAGATAAAAGCACATGGAGCTTTCCTCTAAGGTTGTTTGAGATAAAACTGGTTTGGATATTTTTACCCACCTGCCTCTAAAAAATGCAATGTATATGATGGGAGTGAACGCATTCACGAACTTGAGGATGAAAGTTTTGAAGATCAGCCTTTCTTCAAAGCTCTTGTCTGTTTTAGGAACCTCTGAGGAGACAACCATAACACAAATGCTTGATATTTACACATTATATTTTACAAATGACTGAAAGGAACAACAGAACTAAGTCAGTCTGAATGTGATCATATAGTATTAAAGATCAATATCAAATCAATGATGAGCATAGCACTACCAAACACAACAACTGACCGAGAACAGTGAGCCAACGTGCGACGGCGCCGTACACTTCATCCAGAATGAGAATAACCACCAGGTTTATGATGGCTGCTGTGGTTTTAACCGTCAGTCTGACATTGGAGCGGGTCATGGGGTTTGAGCTCATAGCCAGAGCGGCTTTGGTTGAGATCCGGTATAAAATCACACCAAATACAATAGCAAATGTCACACCGATCTGTAAAATAGCGAGGGATGCACTTAATTTGACTGACAGATCTTTGAACTGAAAGTACAATGGATAAACACCAATAAGACAGCTGTGAAAAACAAGATGAAATATTAAAAATGATATGCCTTTAACTGAAGCCATGATATGATGATGATATAAGTATAGAAACTTATACTGACTTTAAACTTAGTTTAGAATTTTTAAAAAGCTGAAGAACAAAAGTCAGGTTATTGATTAAGTCAGATTAATTATTGAAGGCATTGTTCATTTATTTAATAGATTATATTCTCAGCAAATTATTGCTCTGATAAACTCTGCCAGTGGTTCTCATAAAAATGTTTATTTCAGATTAATCTTTGTATGATAAAAGTACAGTAGATAAAAGGTATGTAAACCCTTAATATATAGTAACATGTGGACAAGAGGCTTCCTGTAGCTGCAGATCAAACTGTTGCTGTTCAGTAGCTGGAGGCGTTTTGGCAATCTCCTCAGTACTAAACTATTTCTGTTCATGTGTATTTTTAGGAATTCCCAAAAGCTTTAGTAATTGATCGCAAGGTCATGATTCTGGGCTGGTGTTGAAAAGAGGATGCATGGACATTCTGCTAAAGAACTTTCTGACTGCTTGATGGATCAAAGAACAAGCAAACGTGTTATCTGCAATCTGGATCACCTTAGAAACATTAATGGATGTTGGACTCAATTAACATTAATGTATAATGGACTCAAAAAAATAAAAAATAAAAATAAAGATTCAGGTTTCAGTGGGCAACAAGTTAATGCCACACTGAATTTTGGTTAATGTATATGAATGACAATATGTTTGACATTCAACTTACACAAAAAACTGTCCAAGAGTACACATCAATTAGGCCAAAAAAGCTCAATGTGGGTGCTCTACCACACACAAAAAAGAACAAAACATCAAAGTAGGCACACCACAGCTCCAGAGATAGAGAAGCATTTAATTATGTTCTCACCACAGGTGACGTTACGAGCTTAAAGGCTCTTCACCAGTCACAATGCTCTTCATTGCGTTTAAGCTCGAAACATTACCTGTGGTGAGATTATTAAAATTACACCAAATCCACGTTATGTCAAGTTTTTGACCTCAGTTTGATTTGCCTATTTGACCTGTTATTTAACATCAATTTCATGTCTTTCCACCCCCCCAGAGTCACTCACATGAGATAACAGCTGTAGAAAACCACAATGATCCAGTGATCCAATCAATTCCCAATGGACAAAATCACATCCTGTCCTACTTTTTTTCTCCTTTCAGAAGCCATTTCACTCAGATATACTTAAAAATACTAATTTCCATTTCATGCCAAGGTTTACACTTTGAAGAATAGATGCTACTATTTTAATATTATTTTAATATTTAATATTAATATTTAATAATATTATAATATAATATTTTAATATGGTCCTTATAAATAATTGTTATAATAATTATACTTATATGATAAAGAATTTTAATTTTCTAATTGTTAGAACTGAATAGTTCCAATAATTTTGGTACCAAGAACCATAAAATCTTACTACTGAAATCATTCTACTATGCTGATTTGCTGCTCAAGAAACATTTGTGCTGCTTAAAATTTTTTGTGGAAACAATTTTTACCGTCACTTTTGATCAATTTAATGCATCCTTTCATGAATAAGAGTTTTGAACGGTAATATACATAGAGCACATATATAGAACACCCTTTTAAGCATGGTGCCCACTACAGTAGACAGATGTACTTTTGGTGAATAGCGACAAACCCATTAATAATACCTGATGTTTTTTATATATTATTCTTTTGAAAAGTATATTTTTACCTGTCTGGATCTCCTGGAATAAAGGTAGATATTCCAGAGGTAGCTGATGCTTCACCACTTTCCTCAGCCATGTTGAATTTATGTTGTCATAGATAAAGAAAACAGTGACATATACAGAGGACAGTCATATAAAATGATGGGTAAGGGTCAAAGGTCATCACCCATGGTGGTCGGATGGTTAAAATGGATTTTAAAGATCTGTCCACTCTAGTTGAAACCATGCATCAGAGGGTTACGTGAAATCATGATGTCTGCCTGTGCTACATGTATTTATGCCAACATATTCATATTCATATTTGGATTGAATATGAATATATATGAGATCATTTACATTATGTTTTCATTTGTTAGCATTAGTTAACTATATTAGTTAACACCAACTAACAATTAGCAATGCTTGTATGGCATTTGTTCACAGTTAATTCTGATTACAGCATTTAATTGTTTTTAAATCAAATGTTGTATCTGTTAAAATTAGTTAATGCACCGTGAAGTGTGAACTACTGTAATATGAACAACGCAATTAAAGCTATAAAACTAACATAAAGATTAAGAAATACTGTAAAATTAAGTTCTTCATTGTTAGATTATTTTAGCTGATGCATTAACTAAAGTTAACAAATTATTTTTATGGTAATGTGTTGCCAGATGTATGAATTAAGACAGCCTTACCATTAAAAGCATCATGATGAGGTTTGTCATATATGCAGGAAACCTGTCTCTACATGTCAGCTTTTCTTTCTCTGGCTAAAGAAGAAGACAAAAATAAATAAATAAGTGAAGTGCAAAATACATAAGGGATAACAGAGCAGTGTTGGCAAGGTCAGGAAACTTTTAATTCTAGTAAGTCTAGGGTTATAAATATTTCAGCAAATCTTTAACAATTAAATTAAATTGGAAATGAAAATGAATCTGTTAAATTACTACCAAATACTACAGTTTATTTTCACAATATATATTGTTTCAAAGCAGCTTCAAAGAAATATAATATACCGCATCATATTTATAGCAAAAACAATATATGCAGTGTCACCCTCTGTGATTTATGGTCTTTCTTCAGCGATTTCTGCATGACTCTGAATTCATATTCGGCTCGCGGGTGATCCTGACAAAAACAATGACCATCTTTAATGACAAAACTGACACCAAAACAGAGCGAAAGAAAGTAAGAGTGAGCGAAAGACAGAAAGACAGAAAGAAAGACAGGCTTTTCTTCAGGTGAGTGTTTCTATGAAGTTTCAGCACATGCTAGAGTTCCTGTGAAAGACTTGAGAGGAGAGTTTGGTATAGAGGATGAAAAGAAAGCTGGGAATGCTGATCAGAGCTGATGAAAAAATCTGAATATATTCAAACCTTCAGTGCTTCCTACACACACCAGGGGAAGAAAATGATGACAGCATTAAATTACAGACTAGTGAGATGACTTCCAGTGATGATGTGTCATGTGTCAGTGTGAGAGTGTCATGTGATCAGACCTCCTCGTCCTCAAACCCTGTGAGATCCCACTCGTAGTTGAGACGCATCTGCCGCCGCTTCCAGTGCTCCATGAAGAACGCCGCTGAAACACACAAGACTGCATTAATAACACTGACAGGAGGAAATGAACTCCATTACACTTCTGAGCCACACCTGAGAAACCATTAGGAGGAAAGGTGCTAAATGTAGCAGAATGTGATCAAATATTAACATTTTAATTATACAGATGATTAATAATCAGCTAAATCAGTCTATGTGTGCAGCAGACTTTCACATATTGGCTGAATTCATGGATGAAAATTGAAATAAAAGTCATGATGGCACTTAGAATGAGAGGTTTGATGTTCTGCTGTGTTTTTCATCCATGCAAGAGCCCAAAAGCAAATGAACAAATGAAGATTTTATTTTGGCCACGGCACAGGGGTGCAGCTTTAAGACACCTACAAAAACCTACAATGTTTCACTGATATTCATATCTTCGTATTTATACTTGTAAAAGAGCAACAGCTGTCCTGTCTCTTGCAAACAGATGGAAGCAGAGTAAATCTTGTGTGTGAACTTCTGCCCCCCAAACAGAGCCAAAGTCAGTGACTTCCTGTCCAAATCCCTCAGCAGACGACACAGAACAGAACTGAGAAACAAGTTAAAATGGGCTGAGAGGGTCTGCCTGCAGTCACACAGACACACAGGAAACAGCCAAACAGATGATAAAAACGACAAGATGGAGAGATGTTTAGTTTAGGACAGAGAGAACGAGGAGATATAGAGACAGCAGACCGGGAGAATAAGAGTCAGTTCGGCTCTTGATTCTCAAACTAACACAAAGTGGCAAATTCACTAAATAGTTGCTGCACAGTATTCAGCCCAAAAATTGCTACTCTACATAATTAAGCTGGTTACACCTGTAATGAAAATACTAATCTGTCTCTAGAACACAGAAAAATAATGACAGTCACTACAACATGATGAATTTAAAACACTGATTCAAATTCAATCCTTGAATTTCTGCATATTACGTCTTTAACTACTATTTACTTCCATGAAAATTTGTTACCAGTTCATTTTACAGCTGACCCTAAAACAGCCCATGTTGTTAATTATTACTCATTACCTATTTGTGGAATTCTAATGTAAGACACTGTAAACTTGTACATAAATAGTGTAATTTAACATTTTTGTACAGCATGCACAGCTTATAGTGCTGACTGAGCCTCAACCCAACGACCCATCCTCAGCAGCAGCAAACACAAATCTGCCAAGGGCTTGGAGAACAACATATTCAATAAATGTTTAACTACATATGTATTTAACACCTGATCTTCAGATCACTTTCAGTATTGAGTGTGTGCTGTTGTCTAATTTGCCAAATGCCTTGAGAAAACTAGGTGCTTAAAATCCAGACAGCCCAAACAAATACACAATGCTATCAGCAGCTGCTGCACTGATGGAGGAGCAGAAATGAGATCTGGTGATGTTGGCAGGGATGATCTCACCCCACAGCGACATGAAGATAGAGAAGAAGACGGTTGCAGGGTTATCAAACAGATGACTGGCCCGGGCCGTCCCACACGCTGTGCTCAGGTTCCAGTAACTGCACACGCGGTCGCACAGCGGACACATGGTGATGTTCTTCCGCTGGTCACAGATCTCCATACTACCAAACACAAGAAGTTTGTGTGCAACTATAAACAAAAGTACCCAAACTGATACATACTTTAATGGATTTTTTATTCAATTCCGTTAACTAAAGGCTAAGTAACTCTTCTCGCTGACCATCTAAAAAGAAGTCAGTTTCAAGCCTTATTTTGTGCCATTTCATGGAAAATGTCAACTCCCGTTTCTTCTGCACTCACATTATAAAGCATAGTTTTACTCTCAAAGAAACTAAAATTAAACCATTTTCATGCTTTCATTACGGTAGATGATGATCAATATTCTTATTAGTTCTACTCCATCATCCCCCAAAATGAGTTGTAGTTTCTGTATAAAAACTGCAGAAACATTTCCAACAGTCCCATTTCAGACTGTCACAATATCCTGGCAGTGACAAACTCCAGAGGGACTTTCAGACAGATGTTTGGTTTTATATGCCCTTTCTCAACGTATGAACTTCCTCTTTAAAAGTTTGAGGGTTTATGCTCAGAATGGGGGGCTTGTACTTTATTACCCAACAGTATTCTTTGCCGTCACAAAGCAAGAAAACTGTTACACAACTGTACTTAACTGAGATGTGAGTTAATAGTATTTCCAGAGACTAAAATAGACAAAGTCAAAGATGCTTTTGAGGAACTACACTTGTCTTATGTCATTTTATTAGGTTATCTTCACAGTGTTGGGTAGTTTTGTGTAACCCACTGTTGGGTTAAATTTCATTAACAGTAGAAATGGTGCACAAACTACACAGCCCGCTGAGTAAATGCTGCTTTGCTAAACTTGATAAAACTGGATCTGTTTGTCAATGGTCATTTTGTCTCCTGTCCTAAAAGAAAACTTTGCTTCTGAAATCTAACATTTGTCATTTTCTGTTTGAGAGTGATTAGACTTTTTATGATCACAATGACACAGCTTTAATAGCTTTAAGATAACACAGCTTTCTTTTAGTGTTAATACGTAATAATAAACGCATATGAGATTGTGTCTTGTACTTTGCATTTTAGCTAAACGTTTTGTTTTTTTCCACTGACCTCGGAATGTCATCATCAACAGTAACACATCCATAGAGGAACACAATGACCCCTACTAAGGAAGCAGGGATCAGCATCTGGGTGTAAACGCCAAGCCAAGCAAAGTATAAACCGATCTTCTCTCCAAAATACTTCCTGCAAGATAAGTAAGAGATGTTACTAAAGAACCTACAAGACTGAAACATCAGAGAGTTTGAGATTTACCTGATTAAACCAATAGGCTGGTACTTATAAAAGACGCTGTAGCTGGCCCACTCTTCATACATGAGCTGAAATGAATGCAACAACATGATGAAACACCTCAATCATCAGCACTCATCTTCACCTCCAGACTGAAGCTATTCTCTGTGCTACTTTCAAACAACTGCTGTCTTTCAGCTGCGCACATTCAGTTCTTTCATAGTTTTTGCTGTGTGCATTGGTCATTGAATTAAAAAAATTAATTTTCCCTCAGCTCTGAACTGTGACGGCAGTTCACTCAAAATCCTCAGCAGGTCCAAATTTCCAGTCCTGGTCCTGGGAAGCAGCACAAGTTGTTTTTCTTCCTCATTTACCACACCTGATTCAGACACCAGCTCATTAGGAAAAAGCTTCATGAACTGAACCAAGCCCTGGTCTTGATGGCAACCCTGTCTTATCTGCACTTATCTGTGCTGCATTTAATTTTGGCCAGTGAGATCAGCATTAGTTCTAGACCACAAATGGTTTGTGGTTTTGTCACAGGCATGACATTAAGTTAACTTTTTTTCTGAACTGGCTTCTGTGGTGGGAAAGCCCTTTACCTTCCCTTATAATTCTATGTGGATCGTAAGCCAATTGGCTGTCACCATGGGGATATAAAGTGCGATAGACCTGTGCTTTAGGACAACGTCATTTGTTGACATCACCGACATCATTGCCATTTCCTCTCGTAAAGTGCGAGTCAGCTGTTCCGTTTCTCGTGCGGACGCATTATTACTGTGACTACCGTTGTTGGGTGTGTGTGCTCCTGATTATGCACGCACCATATTCATCATTGGTAGGTCTAACCGGCGTTTACTAAGTTCGGGTGAGGCTCTATAACAGTAATATTAAATGGTGATATTCTATTTTATTCCAGGTGCTCACCCGGAAATGTTGGAGAGCGTAAGCTGATTGCTTGATTGCCATTCCCTCTCGTATGATTCAAATCAATGGATTCGTTTCTCCTGCAGATCTCGCACTGCTGCTGCGACTGCTAGTTGGGCGTGTTTCACGTCCTGCCCACGGATAACATTGCTGTTTTGTTTTGTGTTGATTTTGTTTTACCTTTTCTATTTCTTTTGTATTTTTCTAGTTTGTATTTTGTTTTGCTGCTTAGTTAATTATTGTAACTTGATTGAGATCAATCTGGTTTATTTTTCTGTAAACTAAAATCAATTGTCTTGCTTTTGCATCTCTTTAACTCTTTTTGTTTAATTTAGTAGTTTGATTTGTAATTTGGGGGCAAATAGGCCTTGTACATTTCTCTTCCAGTTTTGTTAATTCTTATTTCGGGTTTTGTTGTTTAATTCAAAGCAATATAGGCCAATTCAGCGCCTTAATTATTCTGTGTGCATTTTTAGTGACTCGTATTAAGATTGCTCTGTTCTTGTGCCGCAGGATCTGGGTGCCAAAGGCAGGGAGGCCGGCTCTATTCCCTTCTAAGTGGTGGTGGTGGTGTGTTGTTCACAGTGTGCCGTGTCCATCCGTGGAGTGTGTTGTGAGTGCGTGTGTTTGCGTGCACTGGTGAAAGGAATGATTTCTCTGCTATAGGCATTTAGCTGGTGTCTCTGTGACCCTTTTCAGTGCCAAACCCTTATGATGAGCTGTGATTGGCTGAGGCCGGATATATTTTAATGAGTGTTTTAAAGTGTGTAACTTAATAAAGTCAGCTGTTTTGTATCGTCACCCATGTCTCTGAGCGATTATTGATGAACAAACTTGCGTGTCCTTTTAGAGACACTAAATTCTCTGGGTGTAACTCCCTGAGTGGCGTAGTTGGCAGATTATCCTTCAAATGCACCTCCGGGTCGCCACACTTCATTAAACTATGCTAGTATCTGTGGGTTTGTCTTTGTCACTATGGTGTCATTTGTGTTCCTGTAGCTCAATTGGTAGAGCATTGTTCACTTCCTATCCAGTTGCTTAATAGCAGAAAGAGTCTGATTCTGTTCAAAGTCTCAATCTTGTTGTTTTCTTTCTCATCCACACAGAAGACACTTCACAGAGGTATAGACAGAACAATAACTTACCTTTCTGTCATTTGGCTCAACATTTTCCCCATCAACATCACCCTGTAAGGAAAGAAAAGAGACCACCAATTTTAACGCTAATAAAAGATTTGCATCCATTAATCAAACAAGAAGTTGGAGAACTGCTCTGTACTTACAACTAGATAAGTCACTAAAACAATGCAACAATGTTGATCAGTTCTGATGGCTTAAAACCACTGAAAGAGTTCAACAGCGGTATAGTGATGGATACTCACATCATGTAATGGATAGGCGGCCAAATAAACACCACTCCCAAGCAGACTAGTTATTCCTGAACAACATGTGAAACTTATAAGCACAGTTTTGCTTTCAGTGATGCAAATTAATTGGGAACACAGTGGCTAGCAAAGCACTGTAACTTAAGTACAAGTGGTGCTATTTAATTTAAAAAACTCAGAAAATTTAATTTCTAATTCTCTTAATTGTATAGTCAAAGCAGAAGCCTACCCATGCTAAATTTCGCTTTTGTGCACTTGGTTCTCTTCAAAACTTCAAATACCTAGAATAATACATATAAGAAACATTGAATTCATGTAATAAAAGTAAACATATTTGAATAATATAATATGGCATTAATACTGAACATTTAATAAATACTTTATACTTACTAATGAACTTCTTGTTTTACTGTCAAAAAAGGAATCTTTGTCAGATAAATCAAACCTGTAACATAGAAAGGACACAAGTACATTTTTTCAATACTTTTCAGTAATTTTTGCTAACGTCCAATGTTTCAATTTGTTCCTAGTATTAAGGCCCATTCACACACATCATGTGTGAAAAAGTCATTCTAAAAACCTGAACAAAAGTGAAATAACACATACAATGAAATTACTAGAAATCTGTAATAAAAACATACCTATTGGTGTTTTCAAAACTGAGGTACGTACTGAACTGCCATTTTTGTGTACGGTTACACCTCTAATATATACCATTTCAGTGGCCCCCTCATTTTAAGATGAAAATGAAGTACATTTTTTAGGATTTCTAAATTTGCATATGAAGGGATGCGCTGTTCAATTTTAAAACCATGTCGTGAAAGTAGCACGTTCACACAAGTAGTGTGGATAGGCCTTTATGTCTTTGAAAGTTAAGTACAATAAAAGCGTAACATTGGTTCAGCCACGTGAAGGTCACAAATCACCTGAATGTCTAACAGTACATGTAACAGACATTTAGATTTGTTTCATGCTTGAGAATTGATGTTGTTGTGAAGCAGACACTAACAGATGCTGCTTTTCCCTGGAGAAAGGGTACGAGAGGTGCTTCACTTTCTGTGTCCTATTCTCTTCTAAGTTTGGATGAAGAGGATCTGTAAGTTTGCTGATAAACGCGTTGATCTTTTCCATTACGCCACTGTTGTGCTTCACTTCATACACCTAAAGTAAGAGCACAGCATGACATTTACTCATCACATCTTTGCTTTGCAAACAGCAGCTGAACTGTTAGACGAACATTACTTTTTTGGTAGGCATCTTCAGTTTCATGAACTCAGCCTCTCGACAGAGAATGCTCCACGGAGCATGAATCTTCACAAAGCCCACTCCGGGAGTCTTGGTCTGAAAATACAGAAAGATGTTAGAGCAAACACATCACTGGACTGGATTTCATCATGTCATTAAATTTAATTTAATTTATGCATTTAGCAGATGCTTTTATCCAAAGCGACTTACAGTGCATTCAGGCTATCAATTTTTACCTATCATGTGTTCCCGGGGAATCAAACCCCCAACCTTGCGCAATGCTCTACCAATTGAGCTACAGGAACACTAAGGCCCAATCCCAATTCTATTTTATACCCCTTCCCCTTCCCCTCCGCCTACCCCTTCCCTTTGTCTCTTAAAACAGAGTGTCAACTACACCACTACCATGACGTCACACGTCATCATTCGTCATCTAGCTCTTACAATACATACATATACTGGTGTGCATTAGAGCCTTTAATTATCGTTCTGTATTAATGAGCTGCTTACTGACACATATGACATGACACATATTGGAAATCGCGCAGATCACACATCCAGGAGAAAATAAACTTGTCAACGCTGCCCCACGACTTTTATTAAATACAGTAAGTACAGTACAGTATTAAATACTGAATCGCTACATTATATTTTCCAGCGACGAGAGGATACAATTGCTGTTTTTAAGTAAACTCACTCTAAAAATATAAACGCACAGATGCAATACACGCAACTTCCATTTCTCTCTCTCTCTCTCGAATAGGCATTATTTGAGAAAATGGTTTAGCGATTTCTAATTATTGGAGGATTAGCCCCATCAATGTCTACGGCAGTTATCTTTACGAGCAAACATCGCCGACGGCCCCAGTATATTATTTTTTCACTTTCACAGCACGTTAAACATCACTCTCTTACTTGATCTAGACAAACTGTGCATCAATTGAAAGTTTTTAGCTTCGATATTTGACCAATGTTTTGATAAAACATTGTTGCAGTGACAGTTATTTAGTCATTTATGTCAGGAGTGCAAAATAATAAATCCGTATTATGCCACATTTTGAATAGAAATTCACCACTCATTCATATTCAGTCACGTCAGCAGCGGTTTATTTGTGTTCACATAGACTCACTGAACAGCGTCAATAAGGATTTATAGACCAAAGATGCATATCAGCGGAGATATAGGGATATATTTACTGATGTTTACTTCATATTTCCTCAGACAGAATCATCATTTTTATTCATTTTCCACTGATTTACGCGATCTGATGATAAACAGCCTCTCCCAGCGACCTGTGTGTGTGTGTGCAGTGCTGGGTGCTCGTGTGTGTGTCAGTCAGACTCTGATTGGACCTTCGCCTTGTCAATCATTAGAGTGTGATAACCGGACACCGCAGTGTTGCCAGACGTATGATAATTATCATATTTGTATGATAATTTTTACCTCTGTACGATGTATGATCAATAATGAAAAAAATCCCGTAATGTACGATAATTTCAGAATTTTATGAAAATGTAAATGATGGTAGTTGCAGGCATAGGGCTTCTTTACTCGTACACGAAATCGGCTCATTACAGACACTCTAAATGCGTTCGTGTGCACCTCAGAGTGTGTTAAGAATGCAGGAGGGTGCCCTGCTTTAAAGCCAACGAGCACTGTTGCGGTCCATGACAGAAAGAACCCCTTCAACATCTGGCGACACGCAGGATTCAGATGACAGCGGCTCAGATGTGGAGTTAACTGCACCACGCAGAAACAGCTAGATTCCTTCTTCACTGGATGCGACAAAGCAAGTGTTAAAAATCATTTAAATATGTTTTAATATGCGCCACGCTGGAGACAGTCACTGAAAATAATGGGATAGTATTTTGTCTCACTGCTTCCGTCCAACAATACGCCTTGTTATCTATTGTGGTAATTTGCAGGTCGTGTCGAAATGTTGTTGGTTTAGAATAGATAAATAACTCTTTTGACTCGTGTACGATAATTTTCTTCCAAATACGATAATTTTGAACTTCTGGTACGATACTTGGGCATTTCCAATCTGGCAACACTGGGACACCGCCACATCGTGTCATATGCTTCCTGTAAACTTCTTGGTTCATATCTTCCCATAACAACACTGAAACACCTCTGTACACATGAAATATCCGAATAATAAACCCGCGATTACGATAGTAAAGCTTGGTATGAGATTTTCTTGAGATCTGGGGCATTTTATTAAAAAAATTGAAAATGTACATCGGAAATACTAACTTGTGCAGCAATGAAAAAGGCTATAAATAGCATATTTTTACAATAGTAAACGACCAAATTCCACGCCTGATCGCTAAAGGAAGTTATTACAAACACTCGATCGGGGTTTAAAGTGAGCTTTGGGTAAAAGTGTACTAATAATTTAATAAATTGTCTGATGTAGCTTGATGCTAACGTTAGCTCTAACGCTACTAATAGCAGGTGCATTTCTTCTTCATAATGCATTTCTGTCACAATAATTCACGTAATGTCGTAAGAAAATGTTTTGTTGTATTTTTATAGTAAGACTTTTACGGAAGTTCTCAGCGGCCATGCTTTATTATTTTTTCCCTTTTGTTTTCTCGTTATAACGACTTAATTTTCTCGTTATCTCGACATAACGAAAGTCGTTTTCTCGTTATAATGTGATAGTGATCGCTATAATTTGTGCAGTCTTGTTTATTACTGACATTTAATTAATTCATAAATGTTAAATGCTTTAATCAACATGATTATTTTGTGTATTAAGTTCTTGCTAGATGCATGAGTTTCACCAACGCGTTCTGGGTCATAAAATAACTGCTTATCAAAACCAAGGTTGATGTCACTGTATTCTGTTTGCACCTATATCTTTATTTGTGCTTCTTTTAGGCACATGATTAGGTAGTTAATAAGTGGAAATGTTCTGTGTATCTACAGTATTAAAAGAGAGATAAATAAGGGCTAAATGCATACTGAGACTAAGTGAGATAGCAGTTTAGTGGATTGTAAAGCTTGAAATAACCACAACAAAGGCTAATAAAGGTGGAACTAAAGCAAAAGAATAATGATAAAAGAATAATGCGGATAATGTGTCATACCTGGCGGAGGTGTGAAAGACTCGTTTGGTAAGAACAATAGAATCACGAATGGGGAGTTTTAAGAGACAAAAACACAGACAAAGCACACAGGAGTGTTTACATGTGAGATCTTACAGAGATGACAAGTGCCATAAATCAATCTGATTAGCCTTCTCTAAAACACACATGACATGGCCTTAGAAAATATTTCATAAAATTCACAGTTATGCAGATTAGATTATGAAATTTTCATATGAAGCTTTGGTAGACTTGTGGCTTTAGCTACACTGTGTTGCTAAACTCATATCCCACATCAACAATTTTTTAAATACATTTAAAAATATGTTTGTAATATTTTTGTTTTTATGTTTGAGCTTATATATCTCTATTATCATAACAGTCTGAGTGATTCTGATTCCTGAACAGTAAACTTTGAAGTGTCAGCTTTGTGGACAAATGTTGATTATGTATCTAGTCAGAAAGGAATCATGAGCAAAAACATTTTTATTTTGGGTATGACATTTCTGTCTCCATGCCAAAAATGGGGTGTGACTGGTAAGGGGTTATCCCCCTGATCAGACATATGCTGTGGCACTATCATGCAGTCTGTATGATATGACGTTAGCAAATATTAGCGATTTTTTTGCAAACATTTCTTTGAGTAACATGACCGTTAATATGAACTCACAATTGAATTTAACATCAAACAAAGGATTACTTTTCATTAAAATTTTTATTTATGCCAAAGAAGCTTACTTTATGTGTCTTTTTGTTTGCTGTAGCAGCCATGTTGCTGAGATAATTCATACCCCTTCGTTTGAAGTGTGGTCCCTAAAAATCTTAGTTTGAAGGGCTATCTGGCCCTTACCCCTACCCCTCCAACCAAAAGAGAATCGAGACACCCCTACTCCTTTACATGAACGCGCGAAACGGAGGGGTAGGGGAAAGGGGAAGGGCCAAATGGTAGAATTGGGATTGGGCCTAAGCAACTCATTAAGCAAGTAGAACTGTCTCAGGTTACGTATGTAACCATAGTTCCCTGAGTAGGGAACGAGACACTGCATCTTCTAGGGGCCGCTTTGGGGAACACCTCGTCGTGACCCGTGTCTGAAGCATACATTGAAAAAACACCAACTTGTTGGCCGGCGACAGCCTCCGACGTCACTACCGGCACGACTATAAATAAGCACCGGGAGAGCATGTCATTATCTTCGTGTTGTTTTCTTTAATAATTGCACTGCCCATGGAGGTATTTGATGAATAAAAATCTTGAATCTTGAGCTCAATTTTACAAACCTCAAGCGAGAGGAGCATCACCTGAGGCAGCATATACAAGAAGACTTCTGTAACTGCCCCCTCCACTTCCTGCTAGATGCGACAACACCCCTAAGCGGCCAGGAGACCCCTCGGGTGACCTGGCCGGACATCCATGAAATTCCCTGCAGTGCTGTGCCAGGCCTGATGATCAAGGAGGCTCCCTCATAAACATGTGATCTCAGCCGCCTAATACCGGAACATGAAGCCGGATGGCTGGTGCTGGCGAGTGTTTAGTAAACACTGTAACTGAGCACTGCAAAGGAAACTCACAGAGTATATTAGTAGACACCTAACCACCAGCAATTAAATACACATAAGTATGTACAGAGAGGGTTACATTTACTCACCCACCCTCCTGCGCTAGAGCCCCGCTCAAGGGGCGCCTCCTTTTAGTCTGGACCATCAGTCAGGTGGTTGCTATGAACATAGAACCATGAAAACATTATAGGTCCAGCATAGGAGACTGTTATGCGAGAGGTTTCCACCTAACCTCAATCAGGTGGAGAGCTGGTGGTTACAGGGGAATTAGGAAGGGGAGGATAAAAGCAGAACTTAACCCTCTGAAGTCGATTAACGCATATACGCGTTATGAGGCTATTTTCTCCTGATAACCTTCGACTCCAGAGGGTTAAACATCCCCAAAGGGAATGAGTAGATACCTCAGTATCACTCCGATTCGGACAAGAACGCTGCCTCGTCTAGATCATACCCCTTAGGTTCTGCTTACCTCCTCGTGACCCACGATTCCTCTAAGCCCTGCCCGCAGGTGGGAGAGGAGCGCGAGTTGCGACACTAGCTTTCTGTGCCTATTTTTGATCCTCAGATCGAGACAGGCCAGGACCCCTATGTTGTTCGGGCTCAGACCTAGACCTTCGTGGAACGAAAGATCTGAAAGCAGCAGAGCGCGCCTTTGTCTCCCTGAACTTCTCAAATCGCCGTCTCAACGGAAATACCAAAAAGTTCAGAAGGCGAAACCTGAGCATCGAGAAGAAAGCATTTTCTTTCCTCCCGATGTCTGCCAGGTTCATCCACAGATGTCTCTCGGCTGCCACCATGGCTGCCATAGTCCTGCCCATGGCAGAGGCAGTCTGCTTGGTAGCATGGAGAGAGATCCGTGGTGCGGTGCAGCTCAGCTACCTGATCAGAAAAAGGCCCCTGCCTCTAAGGGGCTTAAATGGCAAGGAGGGCGATTTAAGAGAGGATGTTTCCCCTGCAGAAAGAAAAAAATTCCACAGATAAAAATTATTTATAAATTTATAAAAAATTTTGCTCTACAGGGGGCATTCCCTCATAGCCACTTTTGCGCATCACCTCAATGTTGGCAGATTACTTTCATGCCGAAACCAATGGATGCGAGAAGAAAACGGCATCTTTCATTTCTTTTTTAATCTCTGTATGGAGATCATGCAGAAATAAAAGGCTCACCTGAGCTGGAGGCTTATGGTCAAAAGGTAATTTTCGCTCAATAACCTCCAACAGCTCTACATACGCAGGGCAGGAGAATTGAGAAGGCTCAGTCTCAGCTTCTTCACCATTCTCAAATATCACCTGCTTCCTCAGTATCAGAAAGTGTTAAAGATATAACATCATCCTCCCGAGGCTCTCTCTCGTCCGCTGCCCCTTTTTTTTTTTTTTTTACGAGCGTGAAAGGAAAAGTCTCTCTTTAAACCATTCAGACCGATCCACCTGTATTCTCACGAGCTCATTTTCTTCCACACCTCAGCGCGGACAGGTCCTGAACCGCGGGAAGCAGATGGCTGCCTTTTTTTCCTTTTCTTTCAGAAGAGAGACGAACGAGAGCGGAGCTTTTTCCATTGATAAACAGAGAAAGATCGCCCTTACCGATTCTTTCAGATGCACGCTTCAAACAAAACAGTCAGTGAAGATGAAGAAGATAATGACGTGCTCTCCGAGTTTTTTAATGCAGTACATCAGAGCAGTGTCTGCAGCGCTAGTTAGAATATCAAGTGTCTGTTTTTTTTTTTTTGTAAACAAATTCTATAACACTATATTACCAGTGCACCACAAATCTGCAAATAATCTGCTTCTAAGCATTTATTTGTCATACAAACTGATGGAAACTGATAGAAAATAATCAGACTTAAAATATGTCTTACCCTTTAGTTAACATTTGTGTAAATACAGCATTCATGTTTCAGTAAAAATGACTAATAGGTTAAAATTGACTGTTAGTGTCACGGTTCATGAATGCACCGTCTCCTGCTCGTCTTATGTTACGTCATGTTGATTGTTTCAAGTGGGTGGCTACTGATCGCGTCCAGAAGGAGATCTACACCCTGGATCTTCTGACGTCACTCAATGGGCTGATCGAACTGGCTTTGCGGGTCAACGCACGTCTGACGCGAGTAGAGAGGCGGAACTTACCCAGCTCCACATCCAGGACCCAGACTGACGTGCAGTCCAGCGGTGGGGACGCGGCCAGCCCCTCCTACGATCACGAGCCCATGCAGGTAGGGCGAGCTCGGCTTTCCCGGGAGGAGAAGGAGAGGCGGAGGTCCCTGGGCCTGTGCCTCTACTGCGGGGGAACCGGACATCACGCTTACACCTGTCCGGTAAAAGGCCAAGCCCGGTAGTACGTATAAGGCTACTATCGGTTGGGATCTCCGCCGAGAAGACCTCATCATCATCCACGCTCCTCCCGGTAATACAAAGATGGTCAACACAGATTCACGACTGTCAAGCACTACTGGACTCAGGGGCGGTAATTTCATGGACAGTACACTGGCACACAGACTACACATTCCCCTCAGAACCCTCCCACACCACATCACAGTTCACGCTCTCAATGGAAACTACCAGTCATATCTCACGTCACTGAAGACATCACCCTCATCACATCAGGCAACCACTCTGAAACTATTTCCTTCTACATCCTTGACTCTCTCCTGGCACCCATAGTCCTCGGTCACCCCTGGCTCCTCCTTTACAACCCCAAAATAGACTGGTCATCCAACTCCATTCTGACTTGGTGTAATAGATGTCATGAGTCTTTTCTAGTGTCTGCCTGTCCGTCTGTTTCTATGTCTGTGTTTCAGGAGGAGGCAGTGGATTTGTCTAACGTGCCCGCCGAGTACCTCCACCTGAAGGAAGTGTTCAGTAAGTCTCATGCTGCTTCTCTTCCTCCGCATCGTCCCTATGACTGTGCCATAGAATTACTGTCAGGTAAGTCTACGCCTAAAGGCAAATTATATTCACTTTCTGTTACGGAAAGGGAGGCTATGGAGAAATATATTTCTGATTCCCTAGCTTCGAAGTTCATCGGCCCTTCCTCTTCTCCAGCGGGGGCGGGGTTCTTTTTTGTGGGGAAGAAAGACGGATCGCTGTGACCTTGCATTGATTACCGGGGACTGAACAACATCACGGTAAAGAATACTTATCCTTTGCCGTTGATGTCTTCAGCCTTCGAGAGGTTGCAGGGAGCGTCGATTTTCACGAAATTGGACTTACGTAATGCTTATCATTTGGTCCGTATCAGGGAGGGGGATGAATGGAAGAACGCTTTTAACACCCCCAGAGGGCACTTTGAATATTTGGTCATGCCCTTCGGGCTTTCCAACTCCCCAACGGTCTTCCAGGCACTCGTCAACGACGAGTTCTACCGGCGTTTTATTCGCAACTTCAGCCATCTAGCCGCATCTCTGACCACCTTGACCTCCTCCAAAACTATGTTCAGGTTGTCAGACACAGCCGAGGCTGTGTTTGCCAAACTGAAGAGCTGCTTTGTTTCAGCCCCTATCTTGATCACCCCTGACCCATCACGTCAGTTTGTGGTGGAAGTCGATGCGTCGGAGGTGGAGGTAGGGGCGGTGTTATCTTAACGTTCTCCCTCAGACGACAAGGTCCACCCATGCGCGTTTTTCTCTTATCGTTTATCCCCTGCCGAACAAAATTATGATATTGGTAACCGAGAATTGTTGGCAGTCAAGATGGCATTGGAAGAATGGCGCCACTGGTTAGAAGGATCGGGGGTTCCTTTTATTGTATGGACAGACCACAAGAATTTAGAATATATTAGCACTTCCAAAAGGTTGAACTCCAGGCAGGCTCGGTGGGCACTTTTTTTCGGATGTTTTGACTTTACTCTCTCGTACCGCCCGGGTTCCAAAAATATTAAACCCGATTCCTTGTCACGTATTTTTGACCGTTCCGAACGCCCGTCCACTGCCGAGTGTATTTTTCCTGAGACATTAGTGGTCTCCACACTCACATGGAAGATAGAATCGAAGGTCAAGACAGCCTTAGAAGGGGTAACGCCTCCGCCCGGGTGCCCACCGAATCGCTTATTTGTGCCGGAGGGATTACGGTCCAACGTTATCCAGTGGGGCCATTGTTCTAATGTGGCTTGTCATTCAGGAGTTAACCGTACTAAATTTTTAGTCAAGCAACGGTTCTGGTGGCCACTTATGGCTCGCGACATTCACAGTTTTTTTTTTTGCTTGCTCGGTTTGTGCCACTGATAAGACCTCCAATCGACCCCCTGATGGGTTACTTCAACCGCTGCCAGTCCCTTCGAGACCCTGGTCCCACATCGCACTAGATTTTATTTCCGCCCTCCCACCCCCCAAGGGCAACACGGTAGTTTTGACCGTGGTGGACCGGTTCTCGAAGGCTGGCCACTTTATTCCCTTGCCCAAATTACCCTCAGCCAAGGAGACAGCGTTGACCGTTGTAGATTACGTCTTTCGTTTACATGGCCTCCCAATTGACGTGGTTTCCGACAGGGGACCCCAATTTGTGTCCAAAGTTTGGCGAGAATTTTGTAGATTACTGGGAGCGACTGTAAGTCTGTCCTCAGGGTTTCATCCCCAGAGCAATGGTCAAACCGAGAGAGCAAACCAAGATTTGGAAAGGGTGTTGCAATGTTTGGTTTCCAAGAATCCTTCCTCCTGGAGCCAACAATTGTCTATGGTGGAGTACGCCCACAATACCTTACCAATATCAGCTACGGGCCTATCTCCATTTGAGTGTAGTGTAGGTTACCAGCCACCTATTTTTCACAGTCTGGAATCCGAAGTCGCGGTCCCCTCCGTTCACGCCTTCGTCCAGAGGTGTCACCGCACTTGGACTTGAGCCCGCGAGCCTGCGCACCAAGGCTAAAGCCGATCGCCACCGGTCTAGGCCTCCCGTATACATCATGGGTCAAAAGGTGTGGCTTTCTACTAAGAACATTCTGTTCCGTCTCTAATAAATTGGCTCCCAAATTTATTGGCCCGTTTACTGTCACCAAGATCATTAGTCCGCCTCAAACTTCCTCCTGCGTACAGGAGAATTCATCCCGCCTTTCATGTGTCTAAAATAAAGCCCGTATTTCATTCTCCTATTAATCCGCCTACCCCTGTTTCGTGTGGGTGTTACCGCTGATCAGATGGCAGCTGGCAGCTGCAGCTACCGCTACCGCTACCGCAGGCAGCTGCAGCTCATTCCACCAGCCTACTTAATGCCCTGTCTTTCGTCTCTTGTTCGTCCATTTAGCACAACATGCTTACAACTGGGACTGAAGAAATTTTTTTCTTCAACTTTTACACCCCTTTGAGGAGACAGTCACAGTGCCTGTACTTCACTGTTAGAGCACTTGAACAAGCAACACCACGCTTATCCCTGCAAATACAAGGACCGTCATTCTGAAATTTGGAAGCATGGCACTAATTCCATTCATGCTGGAGCTTTCGATTTTGGAGCTCACAGTTTTTTAATGCAGTACATGAGAGCAGTGTCTGCAGCGCTAGTTAGACTATCAAGTGTCTTGGTTTTTTTTTTTTTGTAAACAAATTCTATAACACTATATTACCAGTGCACCACAAATCTGCAAATAATCTGCTTCTAAGCATTTATCTGTCATACAAACTGATGGAAACTGATAGAAAATAATCAGACTTAAAATATTTCTTACCCTTTAGTTAACATTTTTGTAAATAAAGCATTCATGTTTCAGTAAAAATGACTAATAGGTTAAAATTGACTGTTAGTGTCACGTTTCATGAATGCACTGTTTCCTTTGTGTCATGACAGTTAGCCCACAGAGCTCATGGAGCTAAGCATGGTTCCTCAGAATAACTTATACAAAGTTTTGAGAAGTTGCAACTTGTGTAGCTTGTGCATATAGACATGATATTCATAATGGGCCATACTAGACAAATCTAAAACACTGCATCTGCTAAACAGTAAATGCCAGCATCATCTAGAGAAGAGGTCTTCACAAGTCCACCCAGGTGAACTGGTACAGGTTCAGGTCTGTATTTAAAACCGTAAGCTGTGTCCAGGTATGGTCCCAGTCTATTACTTTGGCTCCCAGGTCTGTGTGTAATAATGAAGCCAATCCAAGAAAACGTCTTGGGTTAAGCATGTAACTATGGTTCCCCAAGAGGGAACGAGACACTGTGTCCTCTAGAGGACACTATGAAGAATGCCACCAACATGACAGGTGTCTTAAGAACATGTGAAAACACTCCAAATCCATTGGACCGCGCAACCCATGACATCATAAATGGTGCCTGTAATGCCCATCATCAACACAGTGTACTCTTGAGCAAGCAGCACTGAGGAAGTCAAGGCTGTAGCTAAAACACAGATTGGAGTTTAATTTATTAGGCCATTCCTCATGTGGAATGGATTTGACTGATGATGCTCAAAAAAAGTGAGTAAACATATGCTCTGCATTAGAGATGGTAAAAGAGAGTGGGTCCAATACCATTGCTCTTGGTTCCGACGCCCATGGGGCTTCTTACATTCCCTCTTAGTAGTCCAGTGAATGCTAGATGAAGCATGAAGAGTTTATGCTGACTACCAGTTGTTTTTGTTTTTGTTGAGGGAAAATCTAATTTCTATATTTGCGCAGTTTCAAAAGCAGTTCTTTAAGCTAATTAAATAAAAATTAAAAATGTAATCAAGCTCATTTAATGAAATATGTATTGTAACAACAAACAATTTTTGGATTACAGTGTACATTAAATCATACACATCTACCTAAGACCACTCCAGATCTATATTGTTTGCAGTTAATGAATTGTCTGGTTAGGCAAAGATGTGGAAGGGGGTGTCAGATTTTTTATCTAGAAACAACCTTAACATGTGTACTGTTTTATTCAACTGGCAGTATGGTGTGATGCTGTAGAGCATCAGAGAGCATGTAGAGTATGTAGAGCCTAATTTTAATCCTAGCCCTACTGGTTCTAGAGTTATGGACAAAAACGCAAATAGAATGACCTAGTGTCACACAGATTTGGGTCTATGTTATTGAATCGCTCTGCAGAATTGGAACCATCCTGCAAATTTTTGGGTCTCTACGGTAGATAACTAATGAAGAAGAATAAGAAAATCATTACAAACACAATATGGTTGTAGCCTTTACATGTATTTAAATGACACTGCAGTGAAGAAATGAGAAAAAGCGAAAGGGTGAAGCAGGTGTAATGGAATCAGGAAATGACCCAAGCTAGGCTGGCTTGCCTACACACACAAGCGTCACCTCACAGCATGTGCACTATGCACCAGACCACGTGTGACCTGACGCATAGGCCTCACATAGACTCCAGGACAAGGGATCTCATATCAGGGTGAGTCTCACAGCCAAAAACAAACAGCAAAAGTAATGGTAATCACAGCTGTTGAGCTAAGTCTGAAATTCATAGAATTCTACAAGGCATTTAAAGACATCATGACCAGGACTATACATGATTTTATATGTCTCCATACATGCTTATAAACTGGTCATAAAATGTTCACAGAGAAGAACAGGTGCATACATGTAAATCTCATTCATTGAACACATATGCAAATATACCACATTCATCACAGTCAGAAAGCCAGTGAATAAAGCACACAACTAATGTCTGTGTGGGTGATGACTTTAAATGCAGCAGTTGTGCAGGGCACATTAATCAGATATATGACCAGAGACATATTAACAGTACCCATTGCAGAACCCATTTCATCTGATAGCATTCACATTATACGGCACCTTTAAGCCAGTTCATGACAAAACATGAGTGTTTCGAAAATACATTATTCATCAGTGTAATTCCCCTCTGTACTGGAAGCCTATTCAGAAATACGAAGGGATGGAAAGCTCAGATTTGGACTTAATAAGGTCACCAATCCAGTAACTTTAGGAGCACAAACCAAATGTATTTTTTAGTTCAAGTCCTTACATTTGATTGGCTGAGCAGCGTTCCCATGGTGCTGACAGTCCATTAGCAACATGTTTCACTGTTTGTATTATTCTGCATGTCTGAGTTTGGAGGATTATTGACCTGAGTATGTTTCAGTAAAGAGTGGGCAGCAGAGTGAGGAATGGTAATTTGATATCAAATTTGACATCAATGACTTATTTACAGAAGTGCTGTATAAAAAATATAGTCATCAACAATCATTCTGTAGTGCTGGATATCATTGATCATCTGCATTCTAGTCTCTATGGCTCAATCACAGCCATGATGTTATTCAGTGCAACAGCACATTTGCTTGTGCCAGGAGACTTATATTTAGCAATATTTTACCATGGCTGGAATTCTATAGTGGCCAATCAGCACTCAGGACCACATCTATCCACTTCAGCATATTAATTTAAACAGCCTGAAAATAGCAAACACCATGAACAAGCAACCGCAAGTGAAGGCTCTCAATGTGTCAGTTCCAAACAGGAGTTTTGAGCTCTGCGTGTCTCCTGTGATGGCCAGTGCAGTGTTACACAACAATGTGTCTTTTGTGGCCCTTCATGGTGAGCGTTGAAGTAAAACAGCTGAGCTCAGCTAAAAGACAAAACAAACCTCCAACAAACAAAAGCCTTGCAGAGTAGGAATGCTGGCTCCATCCATCATGAGAAAAAACACACGTACCTCCTCATCTCGCTCCAGCTCCAGGCCCATCTCCATCAGGTTACTCTCGAACTCCTCACGCCGTAAACATTTGTCATCATCGTGGTGGTCCAAGCTGTGGTGAGGCGAGCCCACTTCAGCATCATCTTTGGGTGCGGGTGGAGGTGGCTCTCGACCCCGCCGCAGGGTGCGGGTGAAGGCGTTGTCTCTGAGACGTGATGTGTGGCGTCGGGAGCTGCTTGTCTTTTTGATGTGGTAAGTGAGGATGTAGTCCACCCGCCTCTTGCCATCCTGGAAATACAGACCCTGCTGGCATTGTGTGTTCTCCTCGGGAGCAACAGACTTCAGGATCTGACAGGAGAGGGGAGGAGAAAACATGAGCCAAGCTGTGTGTGTGTGTGTGTGTGTGTGTGTGCGACTGCCGGGCCAGTGTCCAGTGAAAGGTCAAGATGGGGCAACATCTCAATTCAACCTAGGACTCATCAGTTTTAAGAATGAATGTGATTGTTTGTTAAACCTCAAAGTCATCTATAAAATAGTGAGCTGAGCAAGTAAACTCCATTCGTATATTTTTAAATTAACCGTGGTTATATTACGATAAGCATTAATATCAATAATCTTTTCTGTGAATAGTCTATATTGTCCGTCTAAGCTTAATGGAATTTATGTTTCTCATGACTTTAAACATGTTTTGATCTTAAGACTTCTGCTGAAGTTTTTACAGAAAAAAATATATAAATTGTGGCTTATGATATTGATTGAAAAGCTGCACATGTTAAAGTAGTGTGCATGAGAGAATGTTCAGAGTGAGCTAAACGTTTTTATGTGTCAAATGTTTTGGTCCCTACATCATTATCATACATAAATTTGAGTTATTTCACTATGTAGCATTATTCTAAAATGTGGAAAGCAGTAATAATAAAGAATGAGTAGATGTGTCCCAACCTGTGACTGTTTATTATAGTAATCTCTCAATTGTACAGAGAATATTCATGTTAGTTGGCTGCTTGAATGTTTCGTAGTATTTTACAGTATTAAATCCTGAGCTAACTAAATTCTAACTAAATGTTCAAACTAACTGGATTGGAAAGGATCTTTATCATTACAGCAAACTGGCTCATAAATGTGTATTGAACAATCACATGATATATGCGATACAAGTGTTTTAGTTTTTGATACAGTACTGGTGACATTTTATTAGCTGATATAATATGTTAGTTAGTCTTTCTAGTATGTGAGAAATAAGCAGTCCCATAAGCATTGCTGGGAATCATGTAAAATGTTAATTAACAAGAATCACAGATCCATTATATGCAAAACAGATCTTATTTCCCAGTTATTCATTAGGGACACAATATAAATTACATTGCATTTTGCATTTTGAAAATGTACACAGTAACCAATGGTAATTGCCTTTAAAAGACACTTAGCAGTCTGTATTAAATTAAATTTATCTTACATGTAATTAACTACTAATATATTTTACACAAACAAATAAACTGTTAATAAAATGGAGTGAGCGTGTGAAAAGAAACTAACCGAGAGCTCATTCTGCAATGTGAGGTTCAACAGAACTGGGTAACTTCAGATGAAAGAGTTTAGGCACATATTCGTTCATCTTTGTGTAGTTTAATATTAACATTTATGAAACCCTGTTGTAAAGGCATAATAATTTCTCCTATCTATTTCTCCAACAGGACAACATGAAATGTCCATGTTTGGAAATACTGCCACAATATTTGTTTTGTTTTGGAGAGACAAACTGCTGGAGATAAATGTTATGTTTTGTAAATGTATTGCACTTTTGGGCCTGAGATATCCCATAACATTGCAGTCTTACAGGTGCTAATACACTGTTAAATAATGCTCAACATAAGTAACCTTGAACTTGAGAGTGTGAATTATGGCAACAGCTATGGGTTATTATTACATCTATGCAAACCACAATGTAACCAACTCTTATAATCAACAGAACAGACTAAAACAATTGTGCATAACATAACAGTTACATTTAATATCAACAATACTAACATTATGCAAGTGTAGGTACAGTAAGCATATTTTTAAGTGGTGTACATATGTGTACATAATGATGCACTTTTAAGATAACTGTATGTGATGTGTTCCTTATAAAATTATGTCTGGACTTCAGCACAAACAAACTATGCAACAGTAATCTTAGTAATCTTTTTTTTTAAAGTCCTTATTCATTTAGGTCAGCTGTTTTTTTAGAGCGACTGCAACTGATCCAGCAACTGCTGAATGTGTTAAGGGGTATAACATTTCCTCTGGCATCCCCTTTCATCTTATGGGGACATGTGCTCATATTTTAGGAGCAAAAAGCATTACATACAGATCCAGCATGTGCTAATGTACTTTAATTACCGATATATATGTAACGTATGTACATTTATCAATTTGTCATTAATTAATACTCATCATTAATAGCAGATATTGCACATACATCGCTAAATATATGTTATTAAAGTCTTAAAACATTATAAATATTCATTGATACATGCCACACTCACCTGCAATTTTCCATGAAAGATCACATCCCTTAAGAAGTGTGTTTGTTTGGCATTTGGAGGTTGAGACCCACCACTTTCATTCTGAGGTAAATCCATCTACCAGTAAAGTAAGAAACCTGCCTCCAACCTGTTCGCACTCTCTCTTAATCTTGAACTGTTTTCTGTCTGTCTGTTCTTTCTATCTTTCAGAATGAAGTAAGCCTAAAGTCACAAACTGATCCCTGTTGTTACTTGAGAGGAGTGAGAGGAGCCAGAAGCTAATATTAGACTCAACTATAAAGCCATACATCAAAGCCTCCAAGATGCCCTCGCTCGATACCCTCGCTCGAGCCCCTCACTCTCACACTTCGCTTTTGGTAAGAAGTCAGCTTAGTCTGTGTAAAGGGTACATTTGGAATTCTGATCTTTACATTATGAGTGTAGACACACTTAAGTATGCTGTTTTTACTTCTGGGTTTGTTGTAAAATAATACTAATAATAATTTTTAAAAAATCACCAAAAACAAAAAAAGATCCATATAATTTCATCTCTTTACAAAGAGACTTTTTATGTTTATGAGAAAAGTGCCACAGTGTGTTGTCTTGCATACTGCCATCAATCTGAAATAAAATTTAAGTAAAAAAAAAAAGTCAACAACTTGGCTAAAACATAAACTTACAATAGAATCTTGAAAATTATATCCGATGTCTTCTATGGCTTTGATGCTGATGATGTTCATTTGCTTTTCTTTGAGCTGTAGAGAAGGATACTGCTCGTTGTTCATTATGGCTATTTGTATTTCCAGCACTGAACCTCTCCAGTAGACCGTGGATCGGAGTTTAACCTGTAGATTAAAAAAAGCAACACGACATACAGGACACATGTTAACTTCACAATATAAGTATGAGTATAAGAAACCTGTTCTGAGGAAAATTATTAAACAGAAATGCCAGTTGTCTTTACTGTCCAGGCTTATGGCAATGCTCAAGCTAGAAAGAGTCTGGTAGTCAACATGTACTGTATGTAGAGGTGCTCAGTCCCAGGTAGAGGCTTTTAATATTACCCAAAAAAACAATACACTTAAAACCTGGAGGTCTTTGTCTGCTAAATGATGAGTGACCACAGCTAAAAAAAATTAAGTATACTGTACATATCAAAGTACAATATAATCTGACCTACTGAATGTTTTTGGGTGGGTTGGAGATGAGGAGATTATTATTCTTGTTTTATTATGAAACAAGATCACAGTACTTAAGGTTGCTAAAGTACCCCGCCTTTGACAATCAAACAATGCAGAAAGTCTTCCAGAGTGAAAGCACCTTCACCAGAGAGCAAATAGCTGCTGAAGAACCAGGAGTTCTTCACCCAGGAGCTGCCACCCAGGAGCACTCCTAATGAAATTAAGCTATCCTACAAACACCCAAATCTGACATGTACTTCTGGATTACTGCTCAGGTAATAGCAATATTTATAATATTTAGCCCTGCTAAATATAACCTCTTTTACATTTACATTTATATTTAGTCATTTAGTAGACGTTTTTATCCAAAATGACTTACAAATGAGGACAATGGAAGCAATCAAAATCAACAAAAAAGCAATTATATGCAAGTGAAAGTGAAAGTGAAAGTGAAAGTGACGTGATATTCAGCCAAGTATGGTGACCCATACTCAGAATTTGTGCTCTGCATTTAACCCATCCGAAATGCACACACACAGAGCAGTGAACACACACACACACTGTGAACACACACCCGGAGCAGTGGGCAGCCATTTATGCTGCGGCGCCCGGGGAGCAGTTGGGGGTTCGATGCCTTGCTCAAGGGCACCTAAGTCGTGGTATTGAAGGTGGAGAGAGAACTGTACATGCACTCCCCCCACCCACAATTCCTGCCGGCCCGGGACTCGAACTCACAACCTTTCGATTGTGCTATAACAAGTCTCAGTTTAATGTAGTACTCATAGCAAGGTTTTTAAAATCATAGAATGAATAAAAAGAAAACGAAAAAATATAGAAATAAAACTGTAAATAATGATAGAATAGCAAAAGAGTTGAGCAAGCTAGTGTTAGAGGCCTTTTTTCAATTTGATTCAAGTTTATTTTTTGTTTGTTTTTGTTAATTGTATAATAAATAAAAAGAAAACAAATAGATAGAATACAAAAAGATTAGAAACAAAGAAACAAAGATACCATGGCACCAAACCCCTTCACGAAAGAATAAAGCCGCCGTGTTTTCAACTGTGAGGATGAGTGCTTAGAAGGATCAGCTAAATTCTTCTAAATATTTCAGTGAAATATTTAAATTTCGTGGCATAGAATCTTTAAAATACATCCAAGAGTTTTACACATTGGTCTGTTATTGTGACGACATTTTCATGCCTTGAAACGTGATGATGAATGAAACAAACTGTGATTGGTTGTTAGACATGCCGGTGAAACGGCCTTGGCCAATGAATGCTGCATGAATTCCAGATCTTCAGTCTGAAAGGTCTGGCTACACGAGACTAATAAATTAATAGAGTGCAAGTTGAAAGGGCATGATTTTTTTTTAAGAATATAATTAGAATAGAGTATGCTAGAGTTACAGGGTCAAATAAAGATGAAAGAGATGTGTTTTAAGCCGATTCTTGAAGATGGCTAAGGACTTTTCGGATTGAGTTGGGCTGGTCATTCCACCAGGAGGGAACATTTAATTTAAAAATAATTGAAAATGATTTTGTGCCTCTTTGGGATGGCAAAATAAAGTGATGTACACACTGTGATGGCACATAAGTCTGAAGTAATGAATTTAGGTAAAGGGGTGCAGAGCCGGTGGTTTTGTAGGAAACATTAATGCCTTGAATATATGCGAGCAGCTATTGGTTGCCAGTACAAATTGATAAACATAGATGTGATGTGCATTCCTTTCGGCTCATTAAAAATGAACCTTGCTGCTGCATACTGGATTAATTGTAAAGGTTTGATAGACCTGACTGGAAGACCTGCAAAGGGAGCATTACAATAGTCCAGCCTGGACAGAACAAGAGCTTGAACAAGGAGTTTTGAAGCGTGTTCCAAAAGAAAGGGTCTGATCTTCTTGATGTTCAGTAAAGCAAATCTGCAGGACTGGGCAGTTTTAGCAAAATGGTCTGAGAAAGTCAGCTGATCATTAAACATAACTCCAAGGTTTCTGGCTGTTTTTGAAGGAGTTATGGTTGATATGCCTAACTGGATGGTGAAATTGTGAGGAAACAATGGATTTGAAGGAACCACAAGCAGTTCTGTCTTGGCAAGATTGAGTTGAAGATCAAGGTCCTTCATCCAGCAAGAACTGTCTGTTAGACAAGCTGAGATGTGAGCAGCTGTTTTCTGATCAACTGGCTGGAATGAGAGGTAGAGTTGAGTGTCATCAGCATAGCAGTGATATGAAAAGCCATGTTTCTGAATGACAATCTGGTGATGCCATGTAGACAGAGAAAAGAAGTGGTCCAAGAACAAAGCCCTGAGGCACCCCAGTAGTTACTTGTTGCGACTTGGACACCTCACCTCTCCAAGATACCTTGAAGGACCTATCTGAGGGATAAGACTCAAACCACTGGAGTGCAGTTCCTGAGATGCCTTTTGCCAATAGGGTTGACAGGAGGATCTCGTGGTTAACCATGTCAAAAGCAGCAGACAGATCCAGCAAGATTAGTATTTGGAATCTGCTCTTGCCAGACTTGGGGCTTCAACAACTGAGAGCAAGGCAGTCTCAGTTGAATTTCCACTTCTGAAACCAGACTGGCTGCTTTTGAGGAGGTTGTTCTGTGTGAGAAAGGCAGAGACTTGGTTGAAATTGTTCAAGTGTTTTTGTAATCAAAGGAAGAATGGAAAAGTCTGAAGTTCTCTAAAGGAGATTGGTTAAGGGTGAGTTTCTTAAGGGTTATACGAGCCTGTCTAAATTCTGAGGGGAAAAAAACTGTGAGAAGCAATGTATTAATGATGTGAGTGAGTGCAGATACATCTGCAGGAAAAATGGCTTGAAGGAGATGAGATGAAATAGAATCAAGCGGACAGGTAGTAGGATGATTAGAAAGGATGAGTTTGGAGACTTCAGTCTCAGAGAGTGAAGAGAAGGGTGTGAAGGAGTGTATGTTTGCTGGTAAGATGTGCTTGACAGATTTTTGTGTGGAAAATTGTTCACTGATGGTTTTAATTTTATTATATATTATAATTATATATTAGAATTAACTAGTCCCCAAAGAACTAGTTAATTATAGACCAATCTTGAATCTCCCTTTTCTGTCCAAGATACTAGAAAAGGTAGTATCCTCACAATTATATTCCTTCTTAGAGAAAAATGGTATCTGTGAGGATTTCCAGTCAACATTTATACCGTATCATAGTACTGAGCCTGCTCTCCTTGGAGTTACAAATGACCTGCTTTTATCATCTGATCGTGGTTGTATCTCTCTATTAGTTCTATTCGATCTTAGTGCTGCGTTTGACACAATTGACCTTGCATAGACTTGAACACTTTGTTGGAATTAATGGAAGTGCATTTACATGGTTTAAATTGTACTTATATGACCGCCATCAATTCGTAGCAGTGAATGAAGAGGTATCATATCGATCACAAGTGCAGTATGGAGTACCTCAAGGCTCAGTACTAGGGCCGCTACATGCTTTATATGTTACCCTTGGGAGATATCATCAGGAAACATGGTGTTAGCTTTCACTGTTATGCTGATGATACTCAGCTCTATATTTCTTCGCGGCCCGGTGAAACACACCAATTTGAAAAACTAATGGAATGCATAGTCGATATAAAAAACTGGATGACGAGTAATTTCTTACTGTTAAATTCTGAAAAAAAGATGTGTTAATTATAGGACCTAAAAACTCTGCATGTAATAACCTATAACACTGTCTAAGACTTGATGGCTGCTCTGTCAATTCTTCGTCATCAGTAAGGAACCTAGGTGTGCTATTTGATAGCAATCTTTCCTTAGAAAGCCACGTTTCTAGCATTTGTAAAATTACGGCCTATGCTCTCTATGTCAAATGCAGAAATGTTCGTCTAAACTCTGGAATAACCTACCTAACATTGTTCGGGAGGCAGACACACTCTTGCAGTTTAAATCTAGATTAAAGTCCCATCTCTTTAACCTGGCTTACACATAACATACTAATATGCTTTTAATATCCAAATCAGTTAAAGGATTTTTAGGCTGCATTAATTAGGTAAATCGGAACCGGGAACACTTCCCATAACACCCGATGTACTTGCTACATCATTAGAAGAATGGCATCTACGCTAATATTTGTCTGTTTCTCTCTTATTCCAAGGTCACCGTAGCCACCAGATTCAGTCTGTATCCAGATTAGAGGGTCACTGCAGTCACCCGGATCCAGTACGTATCAAGACCAGATGGTGGATCGGCTCCTAGAAAGGACCTCTACATCCCTGAAAGACAGCAGAGACCAGGACAACTAGAGCCCCAGATACAGATTCCCTGTACAGACCTTGTCTCAGATGACCACCAGGATAAGACCACAGGCAACAGATGATTCTTCTGCACAATCTGAACTACTGGAATTGAACTACTGGTTTCGTCTGGTCAGAGGAGAACTGGCCCCCAACTGAGCCTGGTTTCTCCCAAGGTTTTTTTCTCCATTCTGTCACCGATGGAGTTTCGGTTCCTTGCCGCTGTCGCCTCTGGCTTACTCAGTTGGGGTCACTTCATCTACAGCGATATCATTGACTTGATTGCAAATAAATGCACAGACACTATTTAAACTGAAAAGAGATGACATCACTGAATTCAATGATGAACTGCCTTTACTGTCATTTTGCATTATTGGCACACTGTCTTCCTAATGAATGTTGTACGTCCTGGCCTGGAGTACAAGGGGCAGTAAGAGTCTAAACAAGATTTAAGAGTGGAGCAGAAAGTATTAGTAGCACTTTTAGCATCAAGAGATGATAACTGTTTAAGGGGAAGGAATTGAGGTTAAGAGTGAGGAGGAAGTGATCTGAGGTGTTCAGTGGAGTAACCAGTAAATGATCAGCGGAGCAGTGTTGTGTGTAAATAAGGTCCAGTTTGGTTGCCTGATTTGTGAGTAGCCATTGTTAACACTCTCTTGAGATCAAAGGAGGCAAGCAGAGTGTGGAAGTCTGCAGACTGAGTTATATCTCAGGTGGATATCTAGGTGGATGTTGAAGTCTCTAAGCATAACGGGGAGTACCATCCTTAGGAAAGTTTGAAAGCAGCAAATCTAAATCATCCAAGATGTTACCTTGTGGTTCTGGGGGTCAATAAACAACTATAAAATGGATTTTAAAATGGTGATTGAATGTTATTCAAAGGAGCTATTATTACCCAGAGAAGGTAAAGGAATACATTTCCAATCATTAGAGATAAGCAGACCAGTACCTCCACCTCATCGAGTCAGATGAGGAGTGTGGGATGAGAAGTTATTGGAGAGTGCAGGAGTAGCAGTGTCCTCTGGTTTCATCCACATCTCTGTCAGGGCCATGAGGTTTAGTCGTGAATGACTAGTAATAGATGTAATGAATAGTTTTGTTTTTTTGTTTTGTTTTTTTTTACTGCAGACTAACTATTCCAGAGACAAATAGAAAAATAAATTAATGTATTAGCAGACATTGGCAAAGTGTGCAGGTTGTTAGGATTATGCAGGCTACAGTGTGTGATGTGTGGTTTGTGAGTGATAGTAATAGGGATATGTTATCTTTTTTATCTGTCGTGTCATTGTTAATGAGAATCTGTAACTGATTAAGCCCTCCTATTCACTAACAAGGGCATCTCTAAAACACTTCAAGAATCCTGCAAAGCTACAGTACTGTGCAAAGTTTAGGCACTGGTGTAAAAATGCTTTAAAGTGAGGATGTTGAAAAGATAATGCCATATATAGATTTTATTATCTTCTATTAACTTAACTAAAGTAATCAACATTTGGTTTGACCACACTATACGTTAAAAAAAGCTTTTGTACTAGGTGCACTTGAGCATTGTTTTTCAGGTAGCTTTGCAGGTAGGTTTCTTGAAGTGTCTTGGAGACTTTGCCACAGTTCTTCTGGATTTAGTCTGTCTCAGTTTGTTCTGTTTCTTCATGTTATTCCAGACAGACTGGATGATGGTGAGATTAGATCTCTGTGTGGAGCACTGGCTGTTGTCAGACTCCTTGTGCAAACGAAAATCTCACTGGATTATTACAATTAAATGCAAAAATTATGTTTGGAAATGATATTTAATACTGACATACTACAGCAAAATATAAAAATAACTGACTTAAAACCATTTTTTGTTTGTTAAAAATACTAGTGGCCTAAGACTTTTGCACAGTACTGTATATAAACTTTTAAAAACATATTCTCTTTAAAGTGTAGTTCTACAGTAAATAGTACTGAAACCATTGAAAATATTAGGGATGTCCCGATACCACTTTTTCACTTCCGATACCAATGCCACAGCTTTGGCTATATGCCGATTCTGATATCAATCCGATAATTTTATTTTATTCTTGAATTAATACTACTAATAATAATAAAATAAATGGAATCGCTTTGCTCAGTTTGCCACCTAAAAACATCTCACTCAAATGGAGAACAAATACCTCCCCAGTATATAGTCCACAACAACAGTTGATTAAAAAAAAAGACTGCCACCCTTTATTCAAACACTACAAAAATAAATAAAAATACAGGTACTTCAATACTTAAAGCTACCAACAGGTTTAAAGTTAAAACAATTTAAATAGAAGCATAGATTTTAGAAATATCATGATTTTACCATTATCGGTTGTCATGTTGGTTTTTCTATTTTGCAAGCTGCTTAAGCATTATAGCCAAACTAATATCCCTATAAAAAAAGACAAAGCTTGTTACATTAAGGTAACAAAATATGAAAAAGTATGGTAGAAATTTAGGCCAAAATGGGAGAAGATAAAAATCTTTGTCATTATTTTATCTTTGTTATTGAAAAATAAAAATTAGAACAAAGATACACATTACAAATACACATAATACACAAATAAAAATAAACAGTGCTTTGCAGGTACAAAAGTATTAAGCAGGAGTATTCAAAATTTTTTATGAACAAGTAAAAATAAAACACAATAAACACTGATCCTATTAAAGCAACAGTTTTAAAGTTTTTCAGTCAAGAGTATTGAGTGATTTTTCTCTTTGTGTTTGGTGTTTTATTAACATTAAAGGAATAATGTGTCTCTCAGAGTGGCGCCGATACAGGATGGCTGCCTCCGTGACGTGCTCTGCAGTTGTTTTTGTGTTTTTGTTAGTTTGTCCTGTCTTTAGTTATATTCCTGCAATCAGTTTCACCAGGGACGAATTGCTGGATATTCGGCAACACACATCTCCCGATATTTCACCGGTTTTCGACTATTCTGATGTTTTGCTGGACATTCTTGTCGGCGGAGCGGCTGCCCTGATCACACGCTTCAAGAGGACGCGCAGGCGGGGAAAGCGAGCGGGAGCGCTCGTGAGACTCAGAAAACGCGGATTTCGAACGGCGTTGCCTAGCATCCATCTGGCAAATCTCCGCTCTCTACCCAACAAAACGGACGAACTGCTTCTGCTCTCTCGGACAAATAAAGATTTCTCCCACTCTGCTGCTCTGTGTTTCACGGAAACTTGGCTGAATGACACCATACCGGACAGCGCGCTCCATCTGCCGGACTTTCAGCTGTTTAGAGCGGATCGCGACGCAGAATCAACGGGGAAATCGCGCGGCGGCGGGACATGCTTTTACATCAATGAACGGTGGTGTACAGATGTAACTGTGTTAAAGAAGACGTGCTGCTCAAATCTCGAAACGCTCTTCATTAACTGCAAGCCGTTCTATTCGCCGCGGGAGTTTCATTCGTTCATTCTGGTTAGTGTTTACATCCCTCCTCAAGCGCACGTGAGCTCAGCTTTACAGAAACTCGCTGAGCAGATCACAGAGACAGAACAACAACACCCAGACTCTGTTTTAATCATTCTTGGGGACTTTAATAAAGCCAATCTCTCCCGTGAACTGCCAAAATACAGACAGCATGTTACTTGTCCCACAAGAGACAGTAATATATTGGATCACTGTTACACAACAATAAAGGATGCATTTCACTCTGTTCCATGAGCAGCTTTGGGACATTCTGATCACCTTCTGGTTCATCTTATACCGACCTACAGGCAGAAACTAAAATCAGCTAAACCTGTATTAAGGACTGTAAAAAGATGGACTAATGAAGCAGAGCAGGATTTACAATCTTGTTTTGACCTCACTGATTGGAGTGTTTTTGAAGCTGCTGCCACCGATCTGGACGAACTCACAGAGACCGTAACATCATATATCAGTTTCTGTGAGGATATGTGTATTCCTACCAAGACTCAACTAAATTACAACAATGACAAACCGTGGTTCACTGCAAAACTCAGACAGCTCCGTCAGGCCAAAGAAGATGCTTACGTGAAGGGGGACAATGTCTTGTATAAACAGGCTAAATACACACTGGAAAAGGAGATCAAAGTGGCAAAGAGGAATTATTCTGAAAAAATAAGGACTCAGTTCACTTCGAACGACTCCGCATCAGTGTGGAAAAGCCTAAAGAAGATCACCAATTACAAGACACCACCCCCCAGCACTGTGGAGAATCAACGACTGGCAGACGATCTGAACGAGTTTTACTGCAGGTTTGAAAGAACACCCATCACCTGCCCTGAACACCTCTCCACACAACCGTTCACACCAATAACAACTCCTGCAACCAACCCTGAATGCCTCTCCAAACAAACGTTCACACCATTCACAGCTCCTGCAACCAACCCTGAATGCCTCTCCACACAACCGTTCACACCATTAACAGCTCCTGCAACCCATCCTGATCACCTCTCCAATCAACCACTCTCACCATTCACAACTACTGCAACCCATCCTGATCACCTCTCCAATCAAGCGCTCTCACCATTCACACCTCCTGCATCCCCCCTCTCCCCCACACCTGCAATACAGATCAGCGAGGATGCGGTGCGCCAGGTCTTCCGGAAGCAGAAAAGGAAAAAAGCACCAGGCCCAGATTGTGTTACACCAGCCTGTCTGAAATCCTGTGCTGACCAGCTGGCCCCCATCTTCACAAAGATCTTCAACAGATCGCTGGAGCTGTGCGAAGTCCCTTCATGCTTCAAACGCTCCACCATCATCCCCATCCCAAAGAAATCCAAAATTACAGGACTAAATGACTTCAGGCCTGTGGCTCTAACGTCTGTAGTCATGAAGTCATTTGAAAAACTGGTGCTGGCCCACCTGAAGGACATCACTGGACCCTTGCTGGATCCTCTTCAGTTTGCCTACAGAGCAAACAGGTCTGTGGACGATGCAGTAAACATCGGACTGCATTATGTTCTGCAACACCTAGACAGACCGGGGACCTATGTGAGGATCCTGTTTGTGGACTTCAGCTCTGCCTTCAACACGATCATCCCAAACATCCTCCTGCCCAAACTAACTCAGCTCTCCGTGCCCACCTCCGTCTGTCAGTGGATCAACAGCTTCCTGACAGACAGGCAGCAGCTAGTGAGGCTGGGAAAATACACATCCAGCACCCGTACAATCAGCACCGGAGCTCCCCAGGGCTGTGTTCTCTCCCCACTGCTCTTCTCCCTGTACACTAATGACTGCACATCTAAGGACCCCTCTGTCAAGCTCCTGAAGTTTGCAGATGACACCACACTCATCGGCCTCATTCAGGACGGTGACGAGTCTGCTTACAGACAGGAGGTTAAAGAGCTGGCTGTCTGGTGCAGTCTCAACAACCTGGAGCTTAACACGCTCAAAACAGTGGAGATGATTGTGGACTTCAGGAGAAACCCCCCTGCACTCCCCCCACTCACCATCATGAACAGCACTGTGACTGCAGTGGAGTCATTCAGGTTCCTGGGCACCACTATCTCTCAGGACCTGAAGTGGGACATTCACATTGACTCCATTGTGAAAAAGGCCCAGCAGAGGTTGTACTTCCTTCGCCAGCTGAGGAAGTTTAACCTGCCACAGGATCTGCTGAAACAGTTCTACTCCACCATCATCGAATCCATCCTCTGCACTTCAGTAACTGTCTGGTTCAGCTCAGCTTCTAAATCGGACCTCAGAAGACTACAGAGGGTAGTCCGGACTGCTGAGCGAATTATCGGTACAACCCTCCCATCTATTCAAGAACTGTACTTATCCAGAGTTAGCAAAAGGGCTGTTAAAATCACCCTGGACCCCTCACATCCAGCACACTCCCTCTTTGAACTGTTGCCATCTGGTCGACGCTACAGAGCACTGAGCACCAGAACGACCAGACACAGGTACAGTTTCTTCCCTCAGGCAATCCATCTTATGAACAGCTGATAATAACTGTGGGACACACTACACTATTTATATTTATATACACTACACTTTTTATCCAACACACATACTTAGCGTACACGTAAATCTTTTGCACATAATATACATGTACATACATGAAACACACTATACTACTTATATTTATATTTATATACACATACACTTATTTATCCAAACACACATACTTAGCGTACAGTTACAATTTTTCCACATAATATACATGTACATACATAAATGCTCTTTTTAATTTACCTGCCATACATTGTCAATTTGTATATTGTCAATCCTTACCCACCTATTTGTATTTTTTTGTATTTTTTATTCCTTATTGTGTTTTTTGTTCTGTCGCTGTTATGTTGCACTGCGGAGCTCTGTCACGAAAACAAATTCCTCGTATGTGTGAACATACCTGGCAATAAAGCTCATTCTGATTCTGATTCTGATTCTGATAATTCACTCCAAAATTAAAATCGGTTAGTGTTTTGTTTTTATATCTTCATGTACCCACACAAAAATAGTTTTAAACCTGAATGAGTTTTCTTCTTCTGCTAAACATAAACACTAATTTGAAGAAAGTGGAAAACCACACAATTACTGGTTCCCAGTGACTTCCAGAGTATTTTTCCCCCACCATCAAAGTTAATGTCGACCAGCAACTGCTTGGTTATAAGCTTCTTCAAAATATCTTCTTTTGTGTGCAGCAAAAGAAAGAAATTAATATACTTTAGGTTTGGGACAACATATAAGTGAATAAACAATGAAAGAAATTACATTTTAGGGTGAACTATCCCTTTAATCACAGTTGACAGCATGTAGCCTACTGTCCCTTTAAAACCTGCACGCATATACAGATATGCATCCGTTAATTTCAGTTGTTTACTTTCATTTTAGACATAACCAACTGAGGCTATACATAAACCTTGTGTTTTTTGACAGTTTTGACACAAAACATAACTAAGTTCAGTAATCAGGCACTGTTTAAAGGGCTTTTCGTTTTTGTGCGCACGCTTTGAGTGTGCTCAAATAAAAAAAAAAAAAAAAAGCATGTCAGGACAGCACCCAAATGAAACATTTAAATAACCAGTAGGGCTTTCTTCAAAAGCAGATCCTGGGGACATTTTATCGTCCACGAATCGCAGACTGAGGGCAGACCTGACTGCAAGGGCACTTTAGCGTCGGACCTCAAAGGGGCAGGGGCTTAAATGGAGAATGGCTCATTCAACCGTTGGACTTTTTTCCTCTTTAAGGTTAAAATACTTCCAAACCGCTGACATGGCTATTCTGTAAGTTAGCTAACTTTCATACTCATGCGACTATAATAGGGCTTGGGCACCGAGTTGCATTCTGGGATGTGGCGGCCATGTTGATGGCCTCGCGAATGTAAACATACAGCAAGTCGAACGAGAAGAGAAGAGTTCGGAGAAAGAAAAAATATGTTAAAATCGCGAAAAGGTTGTGGGATATGCCAAATAGGGATGCCAGGGACCAAATCGGTATGCGGACATGCGGACAAAAATCGGCACTATTAACGGTTTGGATCCATATAAAAAATTCCAAAAAAGAGTGGAGTACCAACGACTACTTGCTGCCGCACTTTTGCATTACAGATATCTTCGGCTGCCTTGTTTGTTTTGTGAGCGCCTACACTTCAGAACAGTTCCGAAGCTACAAGTCATTGTAGTCTCATGTGCAGTTCAAAAATGGATGGGTTCAGGAGCTGCAGATCATAAAGCCGACAAACAGTATCCAGTAATCTGGAAAAAGGTAAGCTGCGCTCCACCTAGCTGCTAGTTAAGTAACAAATGTACTTTTAACTACTACTTTTAACTACTTTTAACTTTTGCATTTCAAAAGTGTAGTTAGTAGCTGTCAACCCTCCCATTTTTTCCGTGGTTCTCACGTATTTGAGCTCTTGTCCTGCTGTCTTCCCGTTTTAGTATTTTCCTGTAACATATCCTGTTAGCCCTTCCATCGGACCTGTCAGTCTCTGTACTGTTGTCCTGTTGTTACACCCTTGCCCTTCCAGCGAAACGGATGTTTCAAAGCATCGTTTTGCTTACTTGAAAGCAACCTTAGCGAGATGCTGGCTTTTTTAAGATAAAAGCGTGGTTGTTACGAGAGCACAAATTCACGCCAATCTGTAAGCAAACTCACATTAGACCTAGATTCACAACTCTGCAGCAGTTTTGAATTAAACAAATTTTTGCTGTCAGCAGAGGGATAGCAACAGAAAGATGAATGTTGAAATTTTCACATTTTTTGTATGATTAACCCGGGAAATTTACCTTATTTCCAATGTTCAATGTTGAGAGGGAGTACGTCTGAACACTGTGCAGTAGTCCAAGTAGCAGTAAAGGAGGCCATCAACATGGCGGCGACGCCAAGTAATGACGTCATGACGACCAAGCCCTATTGGCTACTACTGTTATCACGTGACAGGCTGCGCGCTTAACTGGATGTCGCAGCAAGGGAAATGCTAATATTCAAGCATTTAGGCGATGGTTTACGCATTACCTCAATAAATTTTGGTTATGCAGCATATTAAACATATAAGTTTATTAGTATAAAAATTAATGACTCCAACATTTAAGTCGATCACACTCTTGTCTTGTCTGATCTCTGTGTCAGGTAACCTAGATAAAGACAAAATGAAATCTATCTATCCAGATTTCAAAGTTATGTTAACGCATGCACATGTCTGCCTGGCAAGGCTCTCCAACTTTCTGTGGGAGAAATTATAATTTGGTGGATGAAGCTTTTCCCACTTACAAAGGCAATGCAAAGCACAATTAAAAATCCAGGCGTTTCACTGTTTATCTACAGCTTCTTATACATAAACAAGGTGTAGACACATTGGATGCTGCTCTTACGCTGGCTCTGCAGATTGAGCAGACACACCAGGCCAGCAAGGTTCTACTGACTTCAACAGCAGGATTCTTTACTGAAACCACCATCAACGTTCTTCCACAGTCTGTACCTACTTCTCCAAGTTCTACAATATCTACAGTACTCCCATGCGGTTCATCCAGCTACATCAAAGGACTTCACGAAACTTCAACGTATCCTGGAAAGTTTGACAGAGAGTAGAAATACTTCAGCTGAAGGTCAGCAGACAGAAGTATGCCAACAGAGACACTTCTTCAGACAAATCATCAACGGTGCAGCCTTACCCCAGAGGATTCATGAAGGCACAAATCTAAACATTGCAGGTAGGGCTGGGATAAACGATTATTTTTTAAACGATTAATCTAGCGATTATTTTTTCGATGCATCGATTAATCTAACGATTAATTTTTCCAGACTGATTCGAGTTCGATTATCTCCCCATTAATTGACTACTAACAATTTATACATGTTGATTTACATATCTGAATGAAAAAAACATGAATTCCTTAACATTGCAATATGTTTATTGCTCTTAAAATTACAAAATAAAAGACTGACTAAGAATGCATTACTTTGCACTTGTATAGAGATAGCATTCAATAAAACCTTGAAGCCTTAAAAACACATAGCTTACTGAAACAAGCTTACTGAACACATAGGGCCTAGCTTACTGAAAAAAGAAGTTCTTTCAGATGAAAATAACAACAACTTGATGTCTATAATTCAATAAAAAAGGTCACTCAAAATACTTGTTTAGAGCAATTGAAAGAATACAGTATGTAAATGTAAACTTAAGGGGCTTTAAGCTAATACAGAGAGTGCTTTTCCAAAAAAAAAAAAATTAACAGTGGGAGCCAGCAGCCTGTCATGGAGAAAAAAAAATCTCTGAATGCTCCACGTGAAACTTTGGCGTTCCCCCCTTTTTCTATCGTGTCTAATGATTTTGGTTAATATGCACGAGGGAGGGAGGGAGAGAGAGAGAGAGAGAGAGAGAGAGAGAGCAAGACAGCGCTCATGTAGTTTGAAGACTGTGAGTGCACGAGCGCGTGTGAAACTTTGGTGTTTCGCCCTTTTTCAATCGTGTTTAATGATTTTGATTAATATGCACAAGGGAGGGAGAGAGCAAGAAGCGCTCGTGTTGTTTGAAGACTGTGAGTGCGCGCGCAGCCGGGGCTCTCTCTCGTACGCGCCCTGTCACTGTCACCTACCGATCAAATAAGGCTTTGACAGCCGCCAAAAAAAAGATCAATGCAGAAAAACCCCTGGATTGGTTTTATAACGTTGGACAGAATGTTGATCCGGCCATCGCGTATATTCAGCGCACATAAGGTAAACGTTTTGCAAACGTTTTTAAGAGAAATAAAAACAGGTCGACGAATCGATGCGCATATTTTGCGTCGACGTATTTTTTGCGTCGACGTCATCGATGACCTCGACGCGTTGTCCCAGTCCTAATTCACATTCAACATAAAACACACTCTCACATATATAAAAACAGTTGAAAAATAAAACAAACAAAGAAAAAGGCGATCGCTATAAGTTCTGCCTCCATCAGCTGACAGATGCGTCAGAGCGCGTCACGAGCCCTCAGGAGGGAGCACCAAAATTCAAATATACTGTCTTTCACCTATCTTTCATTAATTATTTTTTCCGGTGGATCATCTCATTCTGTTTGTGACAGTGTACGCTGCAAAACCATGCCGTGTTTTTACTACCAAGACGCAGTTTCCGACCGTGAGTTATTCCATAACGGACGCAAACAGTTCTGTTGCTGAAGAAATGAAACGTAAACAAAGGAATTATGATCCATATTACAACGTTATTGCTTCGTTGGACTAAACGTGCTTCATGAGATGTCGTTCAGTGGACCCTTACCTTTCTAACTAAACCGTGATTTACAGCTGTGGATGTGTTTATGACTCGTTATTACGACGGATCTGGTATGTACAGCGTTTTCATCCTTCATGTTTTAATGTGTACTGCTTACACAAATGTAGCAAATACAGTCTTTATTAGCTTTCCATTGAAAAACAGCGATCTGTCGTCGATGCTTGAGGCTTAGATCTTTATAATGATACATAGTTTGTCAAGATTAAATTTGTCCCGTTCCATTTAATCTATTCATAAAACCTGACATTTGCGAGGTGCACACACACACAGACAGTGAACACATGGACAGCCATTTTTGCTGCGGCGCCCAGGGAGCAGTTGGGGGTCTGGTGCCTTGCTCAAGGGACTCACCTCAATCGTGGTAGAGGAAGATGGGAGAGAGTGCTGTACATCCACTCCCCCCACCTATCCTTGCTGGTACAGAGACTCAAACTTGCGACATTGAGGTTACAAGTCTGACTCTCTTACCATTAGGCCACGACTGCCCCTTACTTCTGTACTACTGTACGATTGGGTGATGGTTCACAAAAATGGCAATAGACATTCTTATGCAGATGCCATGTCTCAAATCCCTTCTATCTTCTAATTTCTTCTATGATGCCGAACCCCTCATATAGACAGTATCCATTCAAATGGATGACTTGCTTGTCATCTCTCAGACATCTGGTTCTGTTAGTGCCAGCAGATTCAAGATTTTTATTAATCACATACACGATTATATAGAGAGTATATAACCAGCAGTGATATGTGAGTCAGGTACTCTCCATGGACAGTGCAATTATTAAAGAATACACATTGAAAATATACATAAATAGGTAGGAAAGAATGAAAAAAAAAAATATATATATATATATATATACATATATAAGAATAAAATATAAAATAAAACATATATAGTAGAATTAAATATAGAATAGAAAATAAAATGTGCATGAAAGTATACTGTAGTCTTAAATATTAAGATACACAGGAATGTACAAGAGGCGAATGTGCAAACAGATTGTGACTGTCAATATGTCAATATGAGGTAGAGAATGATCAATATCTTACTGGTTATTAAGTGATTATAAAGTGGAGACAAGTAGATGTTAAGAGGCTGGGTTTGGGTTTAGGAGCCTGATGACCTTGGGGAAGAAACTCTTCCTAAGTCTCTCCAGTTTTTGCCATCAGGCTACAGAAGCGTTTACCTGATGGCAGCAAAGTGAAAAGACGTTACTAGGGTGGTTGGAGTCCTTCATGATTTTAACAACTCTGCTTTTGCAGCGTTTGAGGTAGATGTCCTGCTGCTGCTGTCTCTTCCTGAAGTCAACCATCAACGCTTTAGTTTTGCTGACATTCAGAGAGAGACAACTGTCCTGGCATCATGATGTAAGTTTCTCTACCTCATCCAGGTATGCGGTCTCAAGGTATCATCAGCAAATTTGATAATAGAAGTGGAGCTGTGGGAAGACACACAGTCATGTGTGTAGAGAGAGTAGAGCAAGAGAGACAGTCCTGTGGGGCTCCAACGTTCAAGGTGATGGAGCTGGAGATGAACTGACCTACTTTCACCCCATGAGGTCTGCCGGGGAGGAAGTCTTGAATCCAGTCGCAGAGTGAAGAATTTAGACCGAGGTCTATGAGTTTAGAAGCAAGCTTGATGGAGACTATAGTATTGAAAGCTGAGCTATAGTTGATAAATAGCAGCCTTACATAGGGTTTGTTGACCACAGCACGGATTGTTCTGTGCACCCACAGTTTCTGATTTGAGAAGATCCTTATAGTTATTGTTTCAGTTGCTTGCTCAGCTAACGTGTTTACAAAGATTAATGCTACATCTGTGAACTTGCTGACATCAGGTTTACTTTCCCGAAACAGTCTACGTCATCAAGAGTAGCATAGCTTCTGAGTGGGAGGACCAGCGCGTAACTACTCTATGGGGCTCTTGACCGAGTCTTTGTTTATATTCCAGTGTGAGGAAAATGGTGGCATGGTCCAATTTGCCAAAAGCCGGTATTGAGCGGGCTTTGTAGGCAGTGATCCATTATATTCGGTTCTCTGGTTGGACAGGATGTAACAAACGCACACACAAAACAAAATCCAAACAGGCAAAAGGTCAATAACACAAAGGCAGTCCAAAACAAGAAACACGAAGAACACGAGGAACACTAGGGAACATGAATAAGCAGGGTGAAATAAACCAAGGACTCCATGAAACTGATAGAAACAAACAGGGTATATATGGACAGGTGAAAACGATGAAAGTGGGAACAGCTGAGTGCAATTAACAGGTGTGCAATTAACAGTGATGAATCGGACAAAGGCTTGTGGGAAATGTAGTGCTTGCAGTGGGGTGACTCTATGGGGAAGTGAGACCACTAGTGGACACCCAGGGATACACAGACCAGAAGGGAGGTGGACTGGTGGAGGATCAGGGGGAGGGATAGAGGGCCAGGTCCATAGAGGGGAACAGGGACAGGAAGAAAAGAAAAAAAAAACAACAACAACAAAACAAAGAGACCCGGAGGGAGGTGGACTGGTGGAGGATCAGGGGGAGGGACGGAGGGCCAGGTCCATAGAGGGGAACAGGAACAGGAAGTTAAAAAAAAAACAACAAAACAAAACAAAGAGACCAGGGCAGATCGTAAAGTTCAGGGGCCCAGGGCAGTGCCGACAGAGCAGGAATCCAGGGTGGAGCAGGTGGAACTGGAGCCCACCGGGACGGCGCAGGGGGAACTGGAGCCCACCGGGGTGGTGCAGGTGGAACCGGAGCCCACCACAGAGGAGCAGACAGAACCGAAGCCCACCAGGGTGGAGCAGAGGACCATCACAGGTTAAGGGTGGCCTCCGTGGCCATAATGAGATGGTAGATGGCCTCCATGGCCATGACAGGGCAAGTGGTGAGTTCATAGGTGGCCTCCATAGCCGTGACAAGAAGGTAGATGCCCTCCGAAGGTTCTGCAGCAGTTGCCGCCACCTCTGGAGGTTCCACAACGGTAACAGTATCCTAGACAGCAATAAAACTGGCTGAGAGAGCATTGCTGGGTACAACAGACAGAATGTGACGAGGCTCTGGAAGTTCAGCTGAGACATGACCAGGCTCTGGAAGAATGGTAATATTTTGACTGGGCTCATAAAGACCAACTGTGACTTGATCCTGCTCACAGAGATCAACGGTGACTTGACCATGTTCATGGAGATCAAGAGTGAATTGACTTGACTCATGAAGTCTAACTGTGGTTTTGCTTGACTCATGGGTGTTAATGGTGACTTGACCTGACTCAGGATGGTCAATGGTGATCTGACTAGACTCTGGGAAATCAACAGGGACATGATCAATGGTGATCTGACTAGCTCTGGGAAATCAACAGGGACCTGATCAATGGTGATCTGACTAGACTCTGGGAAATCAATGGAGACCTGATCAAAGGTGATCTGACTAGACTCTGGGCAATCAACGGGGACCTGATCAGCGGGGACCTGCCTCGACTCTGGAGTGTCCAAGGGAACCTGGCGTGACTCTGGCTGCCATCTTGTGCAGTGGCGCTGTGCCGGCGGGCATCTGGAGTAGTGGCGCTGGGCCGGTGTATCCCATAGACCACGATGGTGTAAGTAACTAGGGAACCCCCAAAAGTCCAGGACCTCCAGCCCCTTCATTTCTCACTGAGGCAAAGGGTCATCCAGGCAGTCGTTAAACAAGTCCTTAAGTGCCTCATCATTATACCCCAGCCCTACTGCCATTGAACAAAAAATCTGAGGCAAACCGCCCACCTCACTCCTCTTTTGACGGAAAACCCAGTCTTTCACTCTGCCTTTGTCAGTTTGAGCCTTGTTAAGGTTTTAAATCCCTGCTGCCATGATGCTCTTTCACTGTCGGTCACATACTATTGAAAGTGAATCTTAAATATATAGGCGTGATTGGATTTATTCACCCAGGTTAAAATATTTATTTGAAGCTTCTTTCTTTTCAGATTCTTATTTACAACATTAATTTAATAGGCTGTACTGTATATTAACTTATTGGGAGAAAACCAGTAGTTCTATGTAAAATCAGACATTTGAAGACCCCCATATAGCCAAAATGGCATGATCATAACTCAATGCGAATATTCGACTGTGAGATTTGTAGTCAAATCAGGTTCCTCCTATCGAAGTATCAAATCTTCGACTATTAGGGGTCACCCCTAGTTTAGTCATTCTGAACAGATTTGTGTAGTATGTATAATCAGTCAGCTCAAGGTTGGTTTAGGGGTTTTTCTGGCTTCTCCATGCGGTCCTGTTTGGTATGGAAACTTGACTTGTCTACTGTATACATACGATACACTGAATTCCGAAAAGTTTTTTCAGACATTTTTTTTTGTGCACTTAGGTGTGCACTCTAGGGGTCGCAATGAGGAATGCCTCGTAATGACTCATGTCTGAAGCATACATTGAAAAATACCAACAACATGTTGGCCGCCGACAGCCCATGACGTCACTCGTCTTCGTCTGAAGCTTGCGTCTGAAGCATGGCAAGAATCTAGAGGACACAGTGTCTTGTTCCCTACTCAGGGATCCATGGTTACATAAGTAACCTGAGATGTTCCCTTTCAATGGAACTTTATGAATGGCGTGCTCAATCCCTTTTAAGTTTGATTTGGGTGCTCTTCGGTCCAAGGTAGAACATCTTAAGAGGTAGTGTAGAGAAAAGAAATCTCTGATAGCCGAGGCACTCCATAATTAAAATGTCTTTATTACAAAAATGACATGTCCCGTAGCGGCACGGGGCCTTCTTCAGGGCCTTGTTAATAGACACACTGGTTGATTGGAGTCCAAGGTACCAGGTCTAACTAACTCAGAGCAACTTGTTCTCAAAGGGAACGAAGGTAATACGCATAACTCTTACTGTACAGGATTTCAGAAAGTGCACAGAGTTTTGCGTGCACACTCACAAAGTGTTCAGTGTGCACACTTACCACCATGTGGATTTCAGAAAGTACACAGAGCTTAGCATGTATAATTAAAGCTTCCCAAGCATCTGTTCAAAGATTAGTGTTAATACACACACTGGTTGAGTGGAGCCCAAGGTCCCGGGCTCTAACCAACTCAGAGAAAGGGAATGACGCTAATACGCGTGATGAAGCTAAGTGTTCAACGTGCACACCTACCACCATGTGGATTTCAGAAAGTACACAGAGCTTAGTGTGTGGACTTAAAGCTTCCAAAGTATCTGTTCACAGATACCCAGAGGTACTGAATCGAAAAGGAGAGGCAAGCTCAAATACAACCATCTAAGGCGAAGGGAGCACTGCCTGAGACAGCATTACACAAGAAGTGTCTTGCAAATGCCACCTATACTTCCCGCTCGATGCTTCAGCAAGAAGGGATATCCAGGTGAGCAGGAAGTCCCTTAGGACGATGTCAGGGACCAAACAGTCCGGCAATGAGGAAAACAGAAGTTTCTTTGGAAAATGGGTTATTTTATTACACCCAAAAAAACTACTGAACAATAGAAACCAAAAAGTTAACAACTAGGCCTTTAAAAGAGGTCAACAAAATATAACTATACTCAAAACGGCATACAACAAAACAGGATATGAACTTAACAACCTGACCTAACAGAATGAGAAAACCAGGAAACATATATAGTGGCTTGGCCAAACCAATTTACACAAAAAGGGGAAAACGAAAAATGGGAGACAAATACAAACAATCACAAAGCCAACAAACTAAACCCAAAACCCCCCTCCAACATGGCAGCACATGGTATGGCTTAATTGGCAGGTCACAGGATATCACAGTCCTCCAACCTTTCTTCCCCCCCAGGACAGAGCTCTCTCCAACATGGTAACAAAGAAACAATGATTAATAAACAGAAAATATTTACATAGCCCTACAATGTGGAAATGTGTGTACTCCATTTCAACAGTGTATGGCTAAAGCAAATAATATTATATTATAACTGAAATAAACTATATTATCAATGTTTCTAAATCATGAATTGTTTGGGGTGTGGCTATTGCAAAAAATTACTTAACCTGTGTACCTAAAACATAACTTGTGTGCTGGTATTACCATTGCTGGCTATTACCCTTCCTTGCCAATTGGTCATCCTGTGTGGCTTGGGCCACCACAGACGACCTAGCCGGACATCCAGGAAATTTTGCAGAGCCGTGCCGGGGGCCTGATGGTCAAGAAGGCTCCCGCAGAAGCCTTTGACCTGGCCGCATGATCTAGGAAACATGAAGCCGGAACCAGGGCTATTATACCGGCTATATATATATATATATATATATATATATATATATATAATGGATCATACTCACCCACCATGCTTCTCGCACTGGAGCCCCGCTCAAGAGGCGACCCAAAAAAGCCTCCATTGGCCGGACAATCGGTAAGGTGGTTACTATAAAACCATAGAACCAAACAAGCATCATAGGTCCAGCATGTCAAATGGAGAGATGGTGGTTACAGGGGGATTAGGAAGGGGAAGATAAGGCAGATGTTAAACCACCCAAGGAAATGAGTAGATACTCAAGTATCACTCTAATCCGGATGAAAGCGCTGACGCCTTGTCTGGATCACATCTCTTATCTTACCTACAGATTCAACCTACCCACAGGCGGGGTAGGGGTGCATGCCATTACACTAGCTTTCTGTGCCCGTTTCTGATTCTCAGATCGAGATGGGCCAGGGCCCCTGGGTTCTATGGGCCTTTGTGGAACGAAGGATTTGAAGGCCCTAAGCATGCCTTCACCTCTCTGAACTTCTCAACCACTGTCTCGACAGAGGTATCGAAAAATTTTGAAAGGCAAGATGTATCCTAAAAGGCTTACATCTTAAGAAAAGATGCATCCCCCATGGAGAGATAGCAGGGCAGCTTCTCTTCAACAGTTTCATAACCATTCTCACGTATCCCTTTAATGTTGGCATAACTAGTATGCTGGAATCTGTGGATGTGGGATGAGAATGGATTTTATGTTTTATTTAAAAAAAATTAAATAATTCAAGCCGGAGTGCAGCATAATGTGGTTATCTGAGGAGGACATGATATAAACCATCTGTCAAACAACAGACAGACATACCCACACTATACATTTCCTAAATAAACAAAATTAAATTACTGATTACTGAAATTTTCCATCAGATCCTTACCATGTGCTCACCGCGACGCAACACACAGCATGCATTTAGCTAAATACGCTCCACCCAACCGCTATATACCACAGAAATCAAGTGTGAGTGAAAATGCTGCCGCAAATGCATCACAATTCCTGCAAGAGACATACTCATGCAAACATTGTCTACAAACTCACATTCCCCTCAGTAGTCCCACGAATGCATCACAATGAGCGCAGCAGAGCGCATCCAACTCCATGGAGAGCTGAACGCGCTTGCTCCTCACTACACACACACACACAATCACAGCACGCGAGCCATGTGAACTGCAGGTATCAGAGCAAAGCCTCTGGTGAGAAACATGCAGTCCTAAACACTGTACACTTCAAATAAAACAGTCATTGAAGACGAAGAAGAGGATGACGTGTTCTTCCGGCACCTATTTGTACTATAGTCGCATCGGTAGTGACTTCATAAACTGTCGCCGGCCAACGTGTTGTTGGTGTTTTTCAATGTATGCTTCAGACTCGGTTCACAACGAGGCCTTCCCCATAGCGAACCCCTAGATGAAGCAGTTCGAAGTTCCCTTAAAATGTTCTTTGGTGTCCTTTTGGAGTCTCCAAGTGTCCTTTTTTAAAAACATGTCTAAATTTATGTTGAAATAGCTTGCAAAAAATAGTTTTGTGAGGATCAACCTTCATTCTTTTGGTTTAGTGTGCTGGATATAGCAAATTATGACAAAATAAACAAGTTATACAAGATAAATGGCATATGCTTAAAGGGTTAGTTCACAAATCATTCGATGTAACCGGATCTTTTTGAACCAGTTCACCAAATCGAACTGAATCGTTTTAAACGGTTCGCATCTCTAATACGCATTAATCCACAAATGACTTAAGCTGTTAACTTTTTTAACGTGGCTGATACTCCCTCTGAGTTCAAACAAACCAATATCCCAGAGTAATTCATTTACTCAAACAGTACACTGACTGAACTGCTGTGAAGAGAGAACTGAAGATGAACACCAAGCCGAGACAGATAATGACTCGTTCATGAGTCAAGAACCGGTTGCATCGGTTTTCGGATCACCAGTAGTTCTTTCGGATAGTTCGATTCAATAAACCGGTTGAAAAAAACGGTTCACCGGTTCTTTTGCACTCAACGTAATGGCTTCATTGGCGATGATTTACCTGGTGTTTACCTGGGCTTATAAAATTAGCACAGAATCAGTTCAGAATCAATCACCAAAAGAATCAGTTCGGTTCAGACACTCTGTGTGTCAGTCTGCTTCACACTGAATCACAAATGCACAGTATCATCAGCTCCTCGGTTCTCGAATCGGACACGTCTGACAGAAACGGTTCTTGACTCGTGAACGAGTCAGTCTTTTGTTCGTTATCTTGCTCGGCTCTATGTTCATCTTCAGTTCTCTCTTCACAGCAGTTCAGTCAGTGTACTGTTTGAGTAAATGAATTACTCAAGGAAAATTAGAAATAGAAAACTCATAAGGATTGAGGGGAAAACACAGCCAAGCACAGAAAAATCCTAGAGGAAAAATATCCACATGAGCACTGAAACTAATAATTTTTCAACGAGACATTGACCAAAAACATCCTGTGAAGTAGGTTAACATCCTTAAGTGGCCCAGTCAAACTCGGACCATCTCAGAAACTAGCTATTTACAGTTAACATACTGTTCTTATATGAATGTATTGTTTGAGCATTAAACAGGCACTAGGTAGCATTGACTTTGTCTGAAATACTCTTAATAGATGCAAATAATTGTAAAACCTTTTATTGTTGTTCTTTTTATTAAATATTTTTTGGATTGCTATAAATGTTTTTTGTTGAAAAGTTAGATAAAATCATATAGATTTGAGGGAATTTTTTTTTTTTTTTTTTGCATGATTTTATTGATGGACAGAATCAGTTATAATCTGACTGACATACAACAAGTCTAAATATATTATATTATAACAACTTATGTTGAGAACAAACTGATCACAGGATATAAAACATTGCTTTCCGTATTCAACAAGCACACTTCATTTCTGACTGTCATGCAAGTTTTACATGGATATTTTGCTTGTGAATATGTTATAGAACATGCTTTTATAAGAGTAACTTTTTTTATTTTAAATGACCCTTGTGATACTTTTTAAAAGAGTACTTATGGAAATAATGGGGCTATAGTTTAATAGAAAACACTTATTTGAAAACTGAATGTAATGTTTTCTCATACTTAACTGGATGTTAATTGCATTTATAGTAAACTAAATATACTTTAATGTAATTTATAATTAAATTTGTATGACATATTTCAATATATTTGGCATTACACATTTTTAAATAAAGTTGCCATATATATACACACACACACACACACACATCATGTTCTGTACATACTTAAAACATGGGAAAAACTTATAACTTATACTGGTAAAATGTACTTTAAAGGTCAATTTTTAATGTCACATTATTGCAAACACACTTTTTAGAAGTTTGCTTAAACAGTCATGATAGGGTTTCCTTCTTTTTCTTTAATATTATCAGCAAGCACATTTTTTTTAAAATACACTTAAAATACGTGATGAAAAAATGAAGTAACAGGGGGCAAGTGTATTTTAAATACACTAAGATTTTAAGGTAAACTACACTTAAGGTAAACTTCATTTTCACAAGGGCCAGTAATATCATGGTAAAATGAATTTTAGTATTTGTAGCAAGCTTGCAGAAATTTCACCTTTCTATATCCGTCTATCATAGTGTAAGTGCCCTTTCAATCTCCCCAGTTACACGGTGCATCACAATTTTCCAAATAACATTTTCCGTTTTATTTTCAGGCTGTATCCGTTGAGTTTCTGTATAAGCGACAGCTCTGTGGAAAGATTATATAGTTGCAACTCAAACTGTTAACGAGATATCATACTGAATTCAGTCCTGCCGATCCTGTCAGGTTGAGAGAACACAATGCACACAACAGTGACAATAATCCGTTTAAAAGTATTGTGCCATAAAGCTCTATGACAACACGGATATTAGATTTCGAGTAAAGACACAATGGTTAAGAATACATTGTATATGCTTTCAAATGTGATGCTTTCATATTCTTAGATGAGAAAAACATATTACAACGATTATTATCAGCAAACATCAACATAGAAAAAAAAACGTTCACCTAACTCATGCATGGAAGGTAAAAGTACTCCTGTTATAGATTGGACTACAGTAAGATGCTTTCTATACAATTACCTATATAAAAGTTTAAGTTTATATATAATTTGTAGTTTATAACGTTTAGCGTATTTATATAAAATTTGATTACGACAGTACCTCAGACAAACAGAATCAAACGGTCCTGAACTCCCGTGACAGTCTACAGGTGAAGCTGGTCCGCGTGAGACAACATCACTGGAACGCGCGCTCTTCACACGAGTCTTTAGAATGCGCGCGGAATAATAGCCTCCCTCCAGAGAGCGCGCGCCTCTCGTCATACGCTCCTCTGTGACGATCTATGCATCTATAGAGCTATAGATGTCTGTCTGTCTGTCTATATCATTATCTGACATTAATGATAGTGTGATTAATTTAAACTGTGTGATATCTGTATGGTTGTCATTATCATGGCTGTTTTCTTGAGTGGCTCAATCCCTCAGAGATCTGACCCTGGATACAACAGACCGTGGGAAGGACATCGCATCCTAGAAACAGTTAGAGCTTCAACTAAATTCAACAAGTTCTGTTTACAGATTCTCAGATGAAAAGCTGTCATGATGATTTACAGTCCATGCAAGAACATCTGCTCCTAAACTCTCTTCACTATAAACCTTCATATTGCTGATCGCTGGATTTCAGTTGAAGGCTAAGCTCATGTTTCATTGCTTCATCTACAGCGATATCGTTGACTTGATTGCAAATAAATGCACAGACACTATTTAACTGAACAGAGATGACATAACTGAATCCAATGATGAACTGCCTTTAACTCTCATTTTTGCATTATTGACACTGTTTTCCTAATGAATGTTGTTCAGTTGCTTTGAGGCAATGTATTTTGTTTAAAGCGCTATATAAATAAAGGTGACTTTGACTTTTAGCTGTTGACGATTAAATCAAATAAATATGATTTGATGCCAAACACAAAAAGGTTATGCTGTCTTTCTATCTTTCAGGAATTTAGGAGTAAAGGCAACATCTGCCATTTTCTGAGACAATAAATTACTGAGGAGTGAAAAGGCCGATATAATTGTTAGACAGTCAAAAGTTTTAACTGAATAGGTTGATTATAGCCTATCTGTATACTTCAGTTAACGCCACTAGGTGGTAGTGTTTGCAGTTGCTCAGTTGAAGAATTCTGCTGTGAGTCCTGTGTTGCCAACTTAGCAATTTTGATCATTCAATATTTGTTCATTTATGATAGACCTTGTTAGTAGCTTGTACCTGTGATTTTTGATCAGTAAGTACACTGTAAGAAAAAATATGTAGAAAAATGGGAAAGGTAGGATACCATAATTTTCCAGGATATTATATGTTATCCATTATCCATGATCCGTTTATCCATAGACTGTATAAAACATGGAGGTAGTGTCCGTGACGTCACGCATATGTTTTTATTTATTTATTTATTTATTTATTATTGCAGTTGAAAGAATAACAAGAGATTTGAAGTAACAGGGGGCAAACGGACATCATCACATGAAGTTAGATAAGATACACAAATTTACAAGATAAATACAAATCCAAATAAATAAATAAAAGGAAAGAAAAGATCTTTTAAAGATAGCTTACAATATACTCAATAATGTTAAAAGTTTTTGAAGCCTTTGAGTTCAACAGATTTGACATATTCTTGGTAACATGGTAACTTTTGACCAAAAAGATTTGGAGAATGGGCAATGATAAAACAGAATAAACAGTGCTCTCTTTCACGCTCAATACTCATGAATGAAGTGGCCTTGAGCAAGGCACTGAACCCCCAGTTGCTCCCCGGGCACTGGATATAGCTGCCCACTGCTCCGGGTGTGTGTTCACGGTGTGTCCACTTCTCACTGCTGTGTGTGTGCACTTCTCAGTTCTCACTGCTGTGTGTGTTCACGGTGTGTCCACTTCTCACTGCTGTGTGTGTGCACTTCTCAGTTCTCACTGCTGTGTGTGTGCACTTCTCAGTTCTCACTGCTGTGTGTGTGCACTTCTCAGTTCTCACTGCTGTGTGTGTGCACTTCTCAGTTCTCACTGCTGTGTGTGTGCACTTCTCAGTTCTCACTGCTGTGTGTGTGCACTTCTCAGTTCTCACTGCTGTGTGTGTGCACTTCTCAGTTCTCACTGCTGTGTGTGTGCACTTCTCAGTTCTCACTGCTGTGTGTGTGCACTTCTCACTGCTGTGTGTGTGCACTTGGATGGGTTAAATGCAGAGCACCAATTCTGAGTATGGGTTACCATACTTGGCAAATGTCATGACTTTCACTTTCAGAGTTCTGATAACAGATCCTACATTTAAATTGTGCTTTAGAGAGGCATCCTGGAGTTGAAGAAAAAGCATTTCTAATAAAAAAGTTATGGCATTTTCTTATCTAATACATAAACACCATTAAACGCAAGTGTAGGAAAATAGTTGTTTACACAGCCATAACATAAATGCGCTTTAAACAAAGTTTTTAAACTGACAGGAAGACTTTTAGTCACCTTATTAAAATATCCTAGTGAGATTGTTGCACATTTCAAAGACACAAAGTCAGGAAAGGAAAGAAGGTCCCCATCAGCAATGAATAAATCAGAAACAAAAAATATATTTTGATTCAACCATTCAATGAAAAAAAGTGATTTGTTACCAGACAAAATATATTAATTGATCCAAAGAATACACGTGTGCGGGTAGAAATTATGTTTAAAGTAATCTTCCAGGATTCTAGGGCTTGTTTATGACAATTTGACAGTTTAATATGTAACTTACTACACTTAAATTTGCAGGTAAATAAAAATCTAAGGCCACCACAACGTTTGAAGAATAGATTAGTGGTCCAAAACCAGGGTAACTCATTACTAGATAAACAATTCTTGATCCAATTAATTTTGAAAGTCTGGTTAATGATATTAAAATATAAAGCATTAAGACCACCCTCCTTATAGTTTCTTATTATAGATTTCCTTTGAACATATTCTGTCTTATTTTTCCAAATAAAGCGGAATAGCAGAGAGTTAATCATTGTAATCGTTTTTTGATCAACATAAAGGGAAAAAGCAGGATAAACTAGGTGTGAAATGCCCTCAGCCTTAGTCAGAAGGACTCTCCCATACATTTTCAAGTCTCTCTGCAGCTAGCAACATAAAATCTTTTTAATGTTATCTAACCTTGGCTGAAAATTGTGATGGAGACGGTCTGAATCAGATTTGCTGATATCAACCCCTAGATATTTTACATAACGCTTTACTAGAATACCATCAACAGAATTTTTATTGGTATCGTGAACATATAAAATTTCACTTTTTGGGGGATTTAGTACTAATCCTGAAGCTTTAGAGAAAATAATAAATTAATTGAAGGCAACAGAAACTTGTGAATCATTATTAAGAAAAAGACAAGTGTCAGCTAACTGACTAATTATCAATGTATTGCCTTTAATATTTATACCTTCAATATTGGAGTCTTTTATATACAAACTTAACAGCTCGGCGGCTAATAGAAAAAGAAAGGAGTGATGGGCCATCGCTGGCAAATACCTTGACCCAAAGAAAACCGGGGAGAAGTGCCGGAAGCTAAGGAGATACAACTGTTAATACCGTTATATAAAAGTACGAATCGCGTTAATAAAGGATTTACAGAAACCAAACTGATAAAGGGCTTCAAAAATAAAGGAATGCTCAACAGTATCGAATGCTTTATGAAAGTTGATAAACAAAATTAACGCCTCTTTATTGATCAATTCTGAATAATCTAAAATATCTCTAATTAATATAGATAATAATAATTTTAAGTGTCTACCTTTTAGACGAGACTGATTTTTAGCCAGTCTGTCTGCTTCCTGACCTGGGCCCCAGTTAGTCAAGTACAAACTCTATGACTAACTATATTGTGCCATATTTCTAGAGAGAAGAGCAGCACCACCCCAGGAGGGATGAAGACCATCTCTTCTCAACAGGTCAGGTCTGCCCCAAAACCTTTCCAATTGTCTATGAAACCTATGTTATTCTGCGAGTACCACTTAGACATCCAGCCATTCAATGATGATAATCTGCTATGCATCTCATCACCACGGTAAGCAGGGAGGGGACCAGAGCATATTATGGCGCTTTTCCACTACACAGTACCAGCTCGCCTCAGCTCGCCTCGGCTCGGCTCGCCTCGGCTCTGTTTGGTTTTCCACTGTGTAAAAGTTGTACCTGTACCGGCTTCCAGGTACTTTTTTTCGTACCACCTCCGGCGAGGTTCCAAGCGAGCTGAGGCGAGCTGAGGCGATACTATAATGTGACGTGAAAACACAGCAGACTGCTGATTGGTCAGAGAGAATCGTCACTATTCACTGCATCATCATTACACGCGCCAGCAATAGTATCCAGAATAACCCCGCCATTTTTAAAACAACGTTTGTCTTCTTGCTGTGAGAAACAGCCACATCCCGAGGATCAAAAACAACATGCACTCGATTTCCTCCATTGTCCTGTGTGTGTGGGTAGCGGGTGTGTGTCGCGTAGAAGATTACGTCACGGCAGTTTCCTGCAGCGTCGCTATGAGAACCAGGTACTATTGTGGAGGTACTATCTGCAACGGAAAACGGAGCGAAAAGTGAGTCGAGCCGAGTCGAGCTGGTACTGGTAATGGAAAAGCGCCATTACAGTGTCTGACATTGTGCTTGCAAGTTCACACACCTCTTTAATGTTATTTTTAGTGATCTCTGACTTGCGAAGTCGAACATCATTAGCGCCAATATGTGAGTGAATAACAATCTTACTGTATTTACGTTTAGCATTAGCAAGCACTTTTAAATTTGCCAAGATGTCAGGCGCTCTGGCTCCCGGTAAACATTTGACTATGGTGGCTGGTGTCTCTATATTCACGTTCCGTACAATAGAATCACCAATAACTAGAGCACTCTTATCAGGTTTCTCAGTGGGTGCATCACTGAGTGGGGAGAACCTGTTTAATGTTTTGATCGGAACAGAAGAGCGTCTATGTCACTGTCACCCAGTTGCCATGTTGCGATGGCTCTGTAACTGGAACTGAACTATTTCCCTGCATTTATCACATGTGAATCCCTCGTCGCCGGCAGAGAGAGATAAACTATACATGTGGCAAGCGATGCAAATAACAATAGCAGGAGAAGCCATTACCCACCGTGCTTGATGAAAGATTCTTACCACAGATGTTTGAATAACAGGAGTGAGAGAGTAGCGAGAGAAAGGAGAGGAGAAAGGAAAAAGAAAAGAAAACAAAGACAGGCACGAATGGAAATGCTAATGACAAGCTAACGAATGCTAACTAGATGCAGGTGCACTGTACCCGCGGTTTTAGAATAAAAGCGAACTATCAAATTAATCAGATTAGATTGATAGATAATATTAGAAATATGGTGGGAATTAAGTTATATTTTATCACTTTAAACAACAGAGAGTGATAGTAAGATATTTTCTATAGAAAAACAAAGCTACACAGAGCTACGATCACAAAACTGCAGCAAGGCAAGCAGGAATAACACTATCCAAGAGCACTGCAGTAGTCCAGCCTAGAAATGACAAGGGCCTGGACAAGAAGTGCAGCGTGCTCCGTTAGAAAGGGCCTGATCTTTCTGATTTTGTGCAATGCAAACCTGCGAGATCAAGCAGTCTTTGCAATGTGGTCTTTGAAGGTCAGCTGGTCATCAAAGGTTACACCAAGATTTCTGACCGAAGTTGATGGGGTAATTGTAGATGAGCCTACTGTAGAGTTACTGTATCTGTAGCAAACTGAAGAGTAGGAGTAGCAGGGAAGACAAGAAGCTCAGTGTGACAAGTGGGGCGGGGCCGAGAGACGTGGGAACAGGAGCGAGGCCGGTGGAGTGATTGGGAAATGAGCGACACCTGCTCGACCCACCGGTCTCGAGTCCCACGGAGGAGATGGAGGGATATAAAACTGGAGCGACGACAGTGACGGACGAGAGAGGACAAGGCCTGGATTTTAGTTTGTGTTTTGCTTTTTATTTGTGCTGTTTTGTCTTTATTTTGATTATTAAAATATCATTTGATTGTCCGCCGGTTCCCGCCTCCTTCTTCCCGATGATTATGAAGGTTTTAATTCGTTACACTCAGTCTTTGCCAGGTTGAGGTGTAGGTGATGTTCATTCATCCATGGCGAGTTGTCTGCCAGACAGCCTGAGATCCATGCAGCTACCATTTGATTATCTGGTTAAAATGAAAGACAGCTGTGTGTAATTTCGTATCCATTCCCCAGCCAGCATGGAAGAGTGGAGGGGGAGGTTCTTGAACCTAATCACCCTCCGTCAAAAGGGGAGTGAGGTGGGTGGTTTAGCACAGATATTTTGGACGATAGCAGTAGGGCTGGAATATAATGATGAGGCACTAAAGGACATATTTAACGCCTGCCTGGATGACCCTGTGCCTGATTTGGAGATTAAGGGCCTGGAGATCCTGGACTTTTGGGGGTTCACCATGTACCTACACCATCGTTCTCAATGGGATACCCCAGCCACACCTGTGTCTCCAGACAAGATGGCCTCCAGCCCAGCGCCACTGCACAAGATGGCCGGCAGCCCAGTTCCACTGCACAAGATGGCCGCCAGCCCAGCGCCACGACACCAGATGGCCGCTGGCACAGCGCCACTGCACAAGATGGCAGCCACAGGAGAACTTTTCAGAGCCTCGAGTCAGATCCCCGTCGACTTTCCAGAGTCGAGTCAGGCCCATGGTCCCTCCAGAGTCGAGTCAGGCCCCATGGTCCCTCCAGAGTCAAGTCAGGCCCCCGTGGTCCCTCCAGAGTCGAGTCAGGCCCCCGTGGTCCCTCCAGAGTCAAGTCAGACCCCCGTGGTCCCTCCAGAGTTGAGTCAGGTCCCCGTGGTCCCTCCTGGTCCAGACTGTTTTTTTGAGCAGTGGGGTTACCCAAGCCTGCTTGAATTCAGTAGGGAATGTGCCAGTGAGGAGAGATGTGTTGATTGTGTGTGTGAGTGCTAGTAAAAGTGTAGGAGAGATTGCTTGGAGGAGGTGTGAGGGTATTGGGTCTAGAGGACATGTTGTAGGATGGCTGGAGAGGAGAAGTTCAATTCAATTCAATTCAAGTTTCTTTGTATAGCGCTTTTTACAATACAAATCGTTACAAAGCAACTTTTCAGAAAATTATGTTTCTACAATATTTAGTAGTAGCTTATAAGTGTTGACTGTCAGTTGGTGCGCATATGAAAGGATTTTTCAGAAAAAAATAATACAAGACATAGTCAGCCAGATGATGAACACTATTACCAGCAATTATTATATGATGCAGTCACACTCGTATCAATATTTGTTAGTTCTGTTGTTGATTCAGGGTTAGCATAATCTGGGGTCCTCTGAGGGGTCAGCATCATCTCTTCTAAGGTGTTCCAACAAAGTAAAATTTGTTAGTTTAACCCAAGCTGAAGAATAAGAATCCGCATTTGATCAGATAAAACTGCAGTCACAATTTAAGAAATACATTATTCGAATGCTTTGCGAAAGAGAAGTGTTTTTAATCTAGATTTAAACAGAGAGAGTGTGTCTGAACCCCAAACTTTATCAGGAAGGCTATTCCAAATGTGAAAAAGCTCTACCTCATTTAGTGGACATTTGTATCCTAGGAACTACCAAAAGTCCAGTGTTTTGTGACCTTAGGGAGCGTGATGGATCATAACATGGATTGCTAGTTACGTACGCAGGAGCTAAACCATTTAGGGCCTTATAGGTAAGTAATGATAATTTGTAACTGAAACGGAACTTAATAGGTAGCCAGTGCAGAGATTGTAGAATTGGGGTAATATGATCATATTTTCATGACCTGGTAAGGACTCTAGCTGCTGCATTTTGGACTACCTGTAGCTTGTTTATTGAAGAAGCAGGAGAACCACCTAGAAGTGCATTACAATAGTCCAGTCTAGAGGTCATGAATGCATGAACTAGCTTTTCTGCATCAGAGACAGGTAACATGTTTCGTAGCTTTGCAATGTTTCTAAAATGGAAGAATGCAGTTTTTGTAACATGGGAAATATGATTTTCAAAAGACAAGTTACTGTCTAATATAACACCCAGATTTTTGACTGTAGAGAAAGTAACAGTACATCCGTCTACTTGCAAATTGCTATCTACAAGATTCTGTGTACAGTTTTTTGGTTCAATAATTAATATCTCTGTCTTATCCGAATTTAATAAGAGAAAATTATTTGTCATCCAATCTTTTCCATTTTTTACACACTCTGTTATCTTAGATAATTTAGAAGTTTCATCTGGTCTCGTTGAGATATATAGCTGAGTATCATCAGCATAACAGTGGAAGCTAATTCCGTATTTTCTAATAATATTACCAAGGGGCAACATGTATATTGAAAATAGAAGGGGACCTAGGACGGATCCTTGTGGCACTCCATATTTTACTGATGATAAATGAGATGACTCCCCATTTAAGTAAACAAAATGGTAGCGATCGGACAGGTAGGATCTAAACCATCTTAGAGCCTGCCCTTGAATACCTGTATAGTTTTGTAACCGATCTATGAGTATGTCATGATCTATGGTGTCAAACACAGCACTAAGATCAAGTAAAACTAGCAATGAGAAACAGCCTTGATCTGATGCAAGAAGCAGGTCATTTGTAATTTTAACAAGTGCAGTTTCTGTGCTATGTTGGGGCCTGAAACCTGACTGAAATTCTTCATACAGATCTTTTTTTTTTTTTTGCAGGAAGGAGCTCAGTTGAGCAGACACTACTTTTTCAAAAATTTTAGACATAAATGGAAGATTTGAAATAGGCCTATAATTTGCCAGTTCACTAGGATCTAGTTTTGGTTTCTTAATAAAAGTCTTAATAACTTGTTTTTCACAAGTTCATCAAACAACCGCAGTAAGAATTTTCATCAAGCACGGTGAGTAATGGCTTCTCCTATCATTGTTTCTTGCACCTCTTGCCACATGTACAGTTTATCTATCTCTGTCGCTGATGAGGGATTCACATGTGATAAATGTAGGGAAATAGTTAGGCTGACAGAGAAGATTTCAGAATTAGAGACACGCATCCAAACTTTAATTGAGGACAGTAAGAATGTTAGGGCTCTAGATACGGCTTTGGATGCGTCTAGCTCAGGGATTCCTGTACATTGTTCGGTTCCGGAAACAGAGCCCCAGCAGCAGGGCAACTGGGTGACGGTGAGGCAGCGTAGTCGTGGGTCAAAACACCGCTCTTCTGTTCTGATCAAAACATTAAACAGGTTCTCCCCACTCAGTGATGCACCCACTGAGAAACCTGATGAAAGTGCTCTAGTTATTGGTGATTCTATTGTACGGAACGTGAATATAGAGACAACAGCCACCATAGTCAAATGTTTACCGGGAGCCAGAGCGCCTGACATCTTGGCAAATTTAAAAGTGCTGGCTAATGCTAAACGTAAATACAGTAAGATTGTTATTCATGCCGGCGCTAATGATGTTCGACTTCGCCAGTCGGAGATCACTAAAAATAACATTAAAGAGGTGTGTGAACTTGCAAGCACGATGTCAGACACTGTAATATGCTCTGGTCCCCTCCCTGCTTACCGTGGTGATGAGATGCATAGCAGATTGTCATCACTCAATGGCTGGATGTCTAAGTGGTGCCCACAGAATAACATAGGTTTCATAGACAATTGGACGAGCTTTTGGGGCAGACCTGACCTGTTTAAAAGAGATGGTCTTCATCCCTCCTGGGGTGGCGCCACTCTTCTCTCTAGAAATATGGCAAATAGTCTTAGTGTTTATACTTGACTAACTGGGGCCCAGGTCAGGAAGCAGACAGACTGGCTAAACCAACCGTCTGCTAGCTGCCTCCCGTCACAGAGGTCAGTTAATTCTCAGCACATAGAGACTCTTTCACCTAGACATCACACTATAGAGACTGTGTCTGTTCCCCGAACTAGAAAATACAAAAAACGTCCAAACCAAGTTAAGATTAACAATTTAATTGAGGTTCAACAAATAAAAAACAGAAGCAATATGGATAAACAAATGATAAAGCTTGGCTTATTGAATATCAGATCCCTTTCTACGAAAACACTTTTTGTAAATAATATGATCACTGATCATAATATAGATGTACTCTGTTTGATAGAAACCTGGCTAAAACCTGATGATTACATTATTTTAAATGAGTCCACCCCCCAAGATTACTGTTATAAACATGAGCCACGTCTAAAAGGCAAAGGTGGAGGTGTTGCTTCAATTTATAACAACGTTTTCAGGATTTCTCAGAGGGCAGGCTACAAGTATAACTCGTTTGAAGTAATGGTACTTCATATAACATTATCCAAAGAAACAAATGTTAATGATAAATCCCCTGTTATGTTTGTACTGGCTACTGTATACAGGCCACCAGGGCACCACACAGACTTTATTAAAGAGTTTGGTGATTTTACATCCGAGTTAGTTCTGGCTGCAGATAAAGTTTTAATAGTTGGTGATTTTAATATCCATGTTGATAATGAAAACGATGCATTGGGATCAGCATTTATAGACATTCTGAACTCTATTGGTGTTAGACAACACGTTTCAGGACCTACTCGTTGTCGAAATCATACTCTAGATTTAATACTGTCACATGGAATTGATGTTGATGGTGTTGAAATTATTCAGCCAAGTGATGATATCTCAGATCATTATTTAGTTCTTTGCAAAATTCATATAGCCAAAATTGTAAATTCTACTTCTTGTTACAAGTATGGAAGAACCATCACTTCTAACACAAAAGACTGCTTTTTAAGTTATCTTCCTGATGTATCCAAATTCCTTAGCATATCCAAAACCTCAGAACAACTTGATGATGTAACAGAAACTATGACTCTCTCTTTTCTAGCACTTTAAATAAAGTTGCTCCTTTACGCTTAAGGAAGGTTAAGTAAAACAGTTTGACACCATGGTATAATGAGCATACTCGCACCCTAAAGAGAGCAGCCCGAAAAATGGAGCGCAGCTGGAGGAAAACAAAACTAGAGGTATTTCGTATTGCTTGGCGGGAAAGTAACATATCCTACAGAAAAGCATTAAAAACTGCTAGATCCGATTACTTTTCTTCTCTTTTAGAAGAAAACAAACATAACCCCAGGTATTTATTCAATACAGTGGCTAAATTAACGAAAAATAAAGCCTCAACAAGTGTTGACATTTCCCAACACCACAGCAGTAATGAGTTTATGAACTACTTTACTTCTAAAATCGATACTATTAGAGATAAAATTGCAACCATTCAGCCGTCAGCTACAGTATCACATCAGACAGTGCACTATAGACCCCCTGAGGAACAGTTCCAGTCATTCTCTACCATAGGAGAGGAAGAATTGTATAAACTTGTTAAATCATCTAAACCAACAACATGTATGTTAGACCCTATACCATCTAAGCTCCTAAAAGAGGTGCTTCCAGAAGTCATAGATCCTCTTCTGACTATTATTAATTCCTCATTGTCATTAGGACATGTCCCCAAAACCTTCAAACTGGCTGTTATTAAGCCTCTCATCAAAAAACCACAACTTGACCCCAAAGAACTAGTTAATTATAGACCAATCTCGAATCTCCCTTTTCTGTCCAAGATACTAGAAAAGGTGGTATCCACACAATTATATTCCTTCTTAGAGAAAAATGGTATATGTGAGGATTTCCAGTCAGGATTTAGACCGTATCATAGTACTGAGACTGCTCTTCTTAGAGTTACAAATGATCTGCTCTTATCATCTGATCGTGGGTGTATCTCTCTATTAGTTTTATTGGATCTTAGTGCTGCGTTTGACACAATTGACCACAACATTCTTTTGCATAGACTTGAATACTTTGTTGGCATCAGTGGAAGTGCATTAGCATGGTTTAAATCGTACTTATATGACCGCCATCAGTTCGTAGCAGTGAATGAAGATGTATCCTATCGATCAAAAGTGCAGTATGGAGTACCTCAAGGCTCAGTACTAGGGCAGCTACTCTTCACGCTTTATATGTTACCCTTGGGAGATATCATCAGGAAACATGGTGTTAGCTTTCACTGTTATGCTGATGATACTCAGCTCTATATTTCTTCACAGCCCGGTGAAACACACCAATTTGAAAAACTAATGGATTGCATAGTCGATATAAAAAACTGGATGACGAGTAATTTCTTACTGCTAAATTCTGAAAAAACAGAGGTGTTAATTATAGGACCTAAAAACTCTGCTTGTAATAACCTAGAACACTGTCTAAGACTTGATGGTTGCTCTGTCAATTCTTCGTCATCAGTTAGGAACCTAGGTGTGCTATTTGATCGCAATCTTTCCTTAGAAAGCCACGTTTCTAGCATTTGTAAAACTGCATTTTTCCATCTCAAAAATATATCTAAATTACGGCCTATGCTCTCAATGTCAAATGCAGAAATGTTAATCCATGCATTTATGACCTCAAGGTTAGATTATTGTAATGCTTTATTGGGTGGTTGTTCTGCACGCTTAGTAAACAAACTACAGCTAGTCCAGAATGCAGCAGCAAGAGTTCTTACTAGAACCAGGAAGTATGACCATATTAGCCCGGTCCTGTCAACGCTGCACTGGCTCCCTATCAAGCATCGCATAGATTTTAAAATATTGCTTATTACTTATAAAGCCCTGAATGGTTTAGCACCTCAGTATTTGAATGAGCTCCTTTTACATTATAATCCTCTACGTCCGCTACGTTCTCAAAACTCAGGCAATTTGATAATACCTAGAATATCAAAATCAACTGCAGGCGGCAGATCCTTTTCCTATTTGGCGCCCAAACTCTGGAATAACATACCTAACATTGTTCGGGAGGCAGACACACTCTTGCAGTTTAAATCTAGATTAAAGACCCATCTCTTTAACCTGGCATACACATAACATACTAATATGCTTTTATTATCCAAATCCGTTAAAGGATTTTTAGGCTGCATTAATTAGGTAAACCGGAACCGGAAACACTTCCCATAACAACCTATGTACTTGCTTCATCATTAGAAGAATGGCATCTACGCTAATATTTGTCTCTTTCTCTCTTGTTCCGAGGTCACCGTGGCCACCAGATCCAGTCTATGTCCAGATCAGAGGGTCACTGCAGTCACCCGGATCCAGTACGTATCCAGACCAGATGGTGGATCAGCACCTAGAAAGGACCTCTATATCCCTGAAAGACAGCGGAGACCAGGACAACTAGAGCCCCAGATACAGATCCCCTGTAAAGACCTTGTCTCAGAGGAGCACCAGGACAAGACCACAGGAAACAGATGTGTCTTCTGCACAATCTGACTTCGCTGCAGCCTGGAATTGAAATACTGGTTTCGTCTGGTCAGAGGAGAACTGGCCCCCCAACTGAGCCTGGTTTCTCCCAAGGTTTTTTTCTCCATTCTGTCACCGATGGAGTTTCGGTTCCTTGCCGCTGTCGCCTCTGGCTTGCTTAGTTGGGGACACTTCATCTACAGCGATATCGTTGACTTGATTGCAAATAAATGCACAGACACTATTTAACTGAACAGAGATGACATAACTGAATCCAATGATGAACTGCCTTTAACTATCATTTTTGCATTATTGACACTGTTTTCCTAATGAATGTTGTTCAGTTGCTTTGACGCAATGTATTTTGTTTAAAGCGCTATATAAATAAAGGTGACATTGACAATAACCGCCAGCTTAAATGGTTATATGGGACTTGACCTAAAGATAAAGACGAGTTAATAATATTCAGAAGCGGTTTTTCGGCTACAGGTAACAACTCTTTCAGTAATTTAGTGGGTACAGGATCTAATAAACACGTTGTTGGTTTAGATACAGTCAAAAGTTTATTTAGCTCTTCCAGTCCTATAGTTGTAAAGCACTGCAGTTTATCTTTGGGTGCCATGGATGAAACTGAAGTGTTAGACGCTGTAGAATCTACATTCGCTATTGTATTTCTAATGTTATCTATTTTATCAGTGCAGAAATTCATAAAGTCATTACTATTAAACGTTGGTGTAATATTTGAATCAGGTGGCATCTGGTTATTTGTTAATTTAGCCACTGTGCTAAATAAAAACCTTGGATTGTTTTGGTTATTTTCTATGAGTTTGTGGATATGCTCTGCCCTGGCAGTTTTTAGAGCCAGTCTATACAGCTAACAGCTTCTAATGTATTAGAGAAAATAGTGCCCATGTTGCCAGTCATTTCGTCTAGTTCATGTGTATTTTTGGGAACAAATAGCAGTTGAGATAGATTAGGCAGGTTATTTGCGAATCTGTCTTTGGTGGCTGGAACAATAGTTCTGCCCAGACGGTAACGCTGAGACATATAGTTAATATCAGTTATACGCAGCATGCACGATACAAGGGAATGGTCTGTAACATCATCACTTCGAGGTACAATATCTATATCAGTAAGATCGATTCCATGCAATATAATTAAATCTAGTGTATGATTAAAATGATGAGTGGGCCCGGTGACATTTTGCTCACTCCAAAGGAGTTTATTAGGTCAGTAAACACAAGTCCTATTGCATCATTTGTATTATCAACGTGAATATTAACATCTCCCATGATTAGCGCCTTATCAACTGTAACTAGAAGGTCTGAGAGGAAATCTGCAAATTCTTTTAGGAATTCTGTATACGGCCCTGGTGGTCTATACACAGTAGCCAGAGCAAGAGATACATTAGACTTCTTTTGCATGTCTGACAGTGTAACATTAAGCAGAAGTATTTCAAAAGAGTTAAACCTGTATCCTGTTTTCTAGGTAACATTGAGAATATCACTATATATTGTTGAAACACCTCCGCCAAGACCAGTGTGATGAGGCTCAGTATTTTGGTGGAGTAGAGTCATTTAGACCAAAATAATCATTTGGTTTTAGCCAGGTTTCAGTCAAGCAGAGTACATCAAAACTATTATCTGTGATAATTTAATTTACAATAACTGCTTTTGGTGTGAGTGATCTAATATTTATGAGCCCAAACTTTAAATATAGTTTTTGTTCATTTACTTGACATTTTTCTTCACATTTTTTTAGCAACAAACACGCTGCTGATGCTAATGGGTTATAAGCTAATAGCGGAGCTGGGAGATAAAATAAAACTAGTGATAACGAGGCGCTCTGGTTGTTTTTGTTGTAGAATACGATAGAGAATATGTTCACAAGTTATAGAAACGGAAACGATGGTGCATAAAATTGATTTTTCAGATAAAAATAGTCGTTTAAAAGAATATAGTGATGGAGCTCAAACGCAGTGCAAACGCCATCAAGAAGTTTTGATACTTCTGCCTCAGGGGACAGAAGGAGACGATGGAAGTTTTAGAAGGGAGTGTGATTGGTTTGAAGTCCTGTGTGTGAGGGGCTGAGAATTGACTACTGATCATTCTGGCTTTGTCTGTGAAGAATGTGGCGAAATCATCAGCTGTTATCAGAAGTGGTGGGGGGAGGGGGTGGGTGACAGAGGAGATAATTTAATGTTTTAAAGAGATTATGTGTGTCTGGAGCACTTTTGATCTTGTTGTGGAAGTATGAAGATTTGGCAGTATGGACTTCAGCAGAGAAAGATGAAAGCAAAGACTGATACATCCTCAGGTCTGAAGGATCTTTTGATTTGCACCATTTTCTCTCTGCAAGAGAAATGGGTAGGTGAGGGAAGAGGGGAGGAAACTATGGAGGAAAGATGGGAGGGGGAAAGTGAGTGAAGTTTCCATCTAAAAATAACCATTATAAGGTTTGGAGGGGTTTTACCAGAATGTTGTCTGCAATACAATTGCGTGTGTAAATTAAGTCAAGTTGGTTGCCTGATTTGTGCGTTCTTGTAGTGGTAAGTCATTTGAGATCAAATGAAGCAAGGAGTGAATGGAAGTCTGTAGCATAAGGCTTGTCCAAATGAATGTTGAAGACGCCAACGACTAAAAGTGGACTGCCATCCTCCAGGAATGAGGACAGCAGGCCATCCTGCTATTTAATTTTCCCAGGAGGGCAGTAAATTACCAAAATCTATAGAAGCTGTTACAGTGATCACATGAGATTCAAATGAGTTATAATTGCATAAGCGAGAGTGGGTTGAGTATTTCCAATTGTTGATTTTCTAATTGTTGAAGTATTTCCAAATGAGCAGAACAGTGCCCCCACCCCGGCCAACCTGACAGGGGGTGTGAGAGAAAGAGAAATTTAAAGGGACAAACACAAAAATGGTGGGTTTTGCCTCATACCCTAAAAGTGGCAATTTCAACAAGCCATACAAAATTATCTGTAGGGTATTTTGAGCTAAACTTCTGATACACACTCTGGGGACATCAGAGAGTTATTTTACAACTTGTAAAAAGGGGCATAATAGGTCACCTTTAAATCTAGAGGTAAAAAAAGTAGTTACTTTCTTTAGATCAGCACCAATGCCATCCAGCAGCATGATTGCAGACAGATTTTATGAAGCAATTGGTTTAATTGATTTAAAGCTTAAAAAAGTTTTGTTTTTTTGGAAAAATTAATACAAGACGTAGTCAACCAGACAATGAACACTATTAACAGCAATTATTATATGATGCAATCACACTTATAGAAATATTTGGTAGTTTTGTATGTTGTTTCAGAGTTAGCATCATCTGAGGTCCTCTGAGAGGTCAGCATCATCTCTTCTAAGGTGTCCTGGATCCAGACTGGTGCTTGTGTGAAAACACCAAGGCTGTGTCCGAAAGCTTAGGCAGCTGACTTGCTGACGTGTGAGGCAATGACTTTGAAGGCAGCATTTTTGCATGAAGGCACCTCATGAAACTCGTTTCGGACAGGCTTCTGAGGCAACGTAATGGTTTAATGATCTATAACAAAATAAAACGAATTTTGGTGATACTACTGATTTCTCACTAGAAATAACATCAAAAGTCTAAAAAGTTTGTCAAAAATATACATTTACACACAAACTGAACACCAAACACAACTTTCAGACACCATTTTTATTTTTTAGCACAACAGTCACGGAATGGAAAACACATGATCGTGGGATATCAAAGGCAGCGAAAGATACATCTATTCTGCCTTCAAAATTCGATGAGAAGAAGGTACCTCCGGAGACAGGATGTAAAGCAGATTTTGGATTCGGCTGGCCTTGTTGCCTTCATGCCTGGGAATGCTGCCTCCGAAGGCAGAGGTAATGTGCATCAGGTGAAAACATTCAGGCATGATGAGTCCGGGCAATCGGTTATGGAAAATGAAGTCCAGGATAGTGTGGCAAAGGTATGAGATGAAGTTCCGTCCGGTGGCTATCAAGGGCACACCAGCTGGTGATCATAACAATCTTTAAATGCACTTACTTTCAAATTAAGAAAGTAACCAACAACTTCGGGAATTAGACGGACATCTGAACGAATTGAATCTGAATGAACTAATTTGTTAAAGCTCCAACAGAGAATGTGTTACATTTGTTTGTAAATCAACAATTGTAAAATAGCTTTTAGAGCATTTTGTGGATTTGGATCCTCCACCAAATTTCACACTGGGTGCAAGACACTGTGGCTTGTGGGCCTCTCCAGTTCTCCAGGAAGTTTTAGAGCACTTCATGCTTCCTGCTGCTGACCAACTTTATGGAGATGCAGTTTTCATTTTCCAACAGGACTTGGCACCTGCACACAGTGCTAAAGCTTCCAGTACCTGGTTTAAGGACCATGGTATCCCTGTTCTTAACTGGCCAGAAAACTCGCCTGCACCTTAACCCCATAAAAAAATCTATGGGGTACTGTGAAGAGGAAGATGCGCTATGCCAGACCCAGCAATGCAGAAGAGCTGAAGGCCACTATCAGAGCAACCTGGGCTCTCATAACACCTGAGCAGTGTCACAGACTGATCGACTCCATGCCACGCCGCATTGCTGCAGTCATTCAGCCAAAAGGAGCCCCAACTAAGTACTGAGTGCTGTACATGCTCATACTTTACATGTTCATACTTTTCAGTGGCCAAGATTTCTGAAGATCCTTTCTTTCTATTGGTCTTAAGTAAAATTCTTATTTTCTGAGATACTGAATTTGGGATTTTCCTTAGTTGTCATAATCATCAAAATTAAAAGAAATAAGCATTTGAAATATATCAGTCTGTGTGTAAGGAATGAATATAATATGCAAGTTTCACTTTTTGATTGGAATTTGTGAAATAAATAAACTTTTTGATGATATTCTAATTATATGACCAGCACCTGTATACTGCCATCAAGATAATGTCTTTCGTGGGAAGGTTAATAGATCAAGACAATGCCAGGTATCATTCTGCATGTGCTACAACAGCGTAGTTTTGTAGACACAGAGTGAATGGGCTAGACTGGCCTGACTGCAGTCCAGATCTGTCTCCTATTGAAAATGTCACGAAAAAGCAGAATCACTGACAAGACTGGACCAAAATTGTGCTTGCAAAACTTAAACAGTTTGTATCCACAATTCCCAAACAATTAAACACTATAATTAAAAGGAAAGTTGACATGACACCGTGTTAAAAATGCCTTTGTCTTTTTTTTTTCTTTTGAAGTGTGTTGCAGACATCAAAATCAAAATTTGTTTGTATTTACAGAATCAAATTAAGTTGGTCAGTGAAAACATTGGAATTTTTTCCTTGTTTAGCCAATTAAATAAGGGTTAAATAAAGAGAATTAACTAATTGCATATTCTTGATTTTCTGGCATTTCAAAAAGATCCTAACTTTTCTGGAATTGGGGTTGTACATTAAAGGGGCTGTATGTAAGATTTTGATTACTAAAACATACAAAATACTATAATATGTTTGCAGATATTAAAAAAAATTATTGAACTGACTGACACCATCGGTGTGAACAAAACTTGAACTGAATTAAGATGGATGATGGCTCTATCGTCTTCTGTAGAGCTGCTCTTGCTTGCATCTTGCAACATCAACACCGGTATTGAACTTAATGGAATTAACATTTGACTAACTGGAGCTGAATAGAACTATTTGCAGTTGATTGATTCACTTTTTCATTGATTTGAACAAAACCAATACTGACCTGACTTAAGCTAAATAATGACCTCATTGTCTTTTAGAGCTGCTTTGTAGCAGAATCTCTATAACTGTTTTTGCCGTTTCATGTCCATTACTGTTAAGCTGCTTTGACACAATCTGTATTGTATAAAGTTCTATAGAAATAAAGGTGACTTGACGACTGTATAACCATTTCATCTACATAGTACAGGAAAACAGATGATACTGTTGTTTTGTAATATCTTTTATTAATATAAAATTAGCTACAACATTTAATTAGTGATGTACAATATATTATGCAAGAATTAACAAACTCTGAATTAATGTTGAATAATATGTGTACATGATATAATTCTGTTACATCTAGGCATACACATACTGTAGCATATTAACATAAATTCATTTTCAAATACATTTTTACATATGTGTTCGGCCACTTTTTTATCCACCTGCACATCAGCGTTTGGAGTAGACCACATCTATATTTAGAAATACAAAATATCAATTAAATTTCAGATATATTTGATAAGCCTGAACAGGTATGCTCATCACACAGACATTAACAGCACACTAACCTCTGTGGTAATCCGGATGCACATTTTCATAGATGGGATACAAAAGGTTCTCCTGTTCACTGCGCAGTTTTCTCGCACGGAGCACGTCTCGCACGCACTGATAGAGGTACGAGTACTGGCACTAGTGCAACACACATGACGAATAAATTAGATTTGTGTGTATTCTCTCTGTTTCAAATGAAGTGTAGTGTGTTTTACTGATGAGCTCTCACCTCTGTCTGCACCATGTGTGTGCGATGAATCCTCAGGTGAAACACAACACTGTAGATGTCCACTGTGTCTCCAGTGTCCAGCTGCTGAAGGACTCTGTCAAGAGCAATAAAGGTTCCGGTGCGCCCCACTCCAGCACTGTCAGAGATAAAATTTTTAAAAGTTGCTTAGTAGCGAGTATACTAGATTTACATGGGTAGAATATTCTACTTTGTATTCTGCTTTGCTTTCTTTGAGTTATATTTGTCAATTAAATTGAGAAAGAAATTTGCAAGCATTTGAAATTTCCATTTGGGACAGTGCCTAAATCAGGGATGGACAACTTCAGTCCTGGAGAGCCACGGTCCTGCAGTCCCTAATCAAACACGCCTGATTTTTAGGACATCCTGAAACAGGTTATATTTCTCAGGTGTGTTTGATTAGTGGTGATAAACTAAGCAGGAAAGTCGCACATTCCTGACCTAAGAGTATAAATGACTGTCAACCTGCAGTGCACTACAGTGGCTCCAGAGACGGGCGTCCGGTTGATATAGTCTCTCACAGTCCGCACAAACTGAATGAGTGACTGTGTGATCTCTGGAACTCCATGATCCGGCCACACAGTGTAATGAAACTGACGTACGACTCGGGAATAGTTCAGCTGTTCCTCCTGTACAGACATGCCACACAGCTCATTAGTGTATTCCTATCAGAATTCATCGGTGAGAAACAGAGACATTATACCCACATTACAGATCTTGAATTCTCGGATGGTCCATTCGGGCAGCACAGATTCTGACTGCATCTGAACGACCAGATCCCCATAATACAGGGGCTCCTGATCAAATGGCCAGTAATGGTCACACTTCACCTATGTACGAGAGTCAAACACAAATTCATTGAGTTAATGTCAAGAGAACCTCATGAGCAGAAGAATCATGTGTGATCATATGCACATACCCTTCCTTTCTCAACACACTGTGTCACCATAACTATGTTGTGCACATTCTGCTCCCAGACCATCTTCCAGAAATCATCTTTAGTGCCGGGCAAAGGACCCTGAGTTGCTATATACTCCCGTCTGAAGTTATTGCCCTTATTAAAAAACAATGTAATACTGTTTAGTTAAGTGTCATTGGTTAGCCTGAGGATGGAAACATGTACTTGCAATATATTTTAGCCAACTCTTTACACTTTATTTGTTGCTATTTATACTTGGTGTAACACTAATTACTGCATTTTTGATGAAAATATGTGTCAAAGTCTTTTAATCAAACTATGTTTGTTATATATATATATATAGTTTTTAATTCAGTATTTTAACATGAGCAAAGATCTTACAGGAATATAGCTGGCATTAATATAATCTGAGCAGGAGTCATCATCAACATAGGACAGCTTCACCCTTGTAGAATCATCTGTTCAAATAACACGTCAAAATAAATGTAGAATTATATTACAATAAAATTAAATATTTAACAAATACTATGATTTGCATAAACATACAAGGCAGTATATTGTTGTAGCGATTTTTGCCTCTGTTTTCAGGCAATAACGCTGCGTCTTGAGGTTGGTTACGACCAACATCCTTCAGGTCCTGAAAGCAGAACAAAGGATTAATGTGTTCATTCTGAAATGAGAATCATTCTAAATATCATGTTATGAAATATGGAGGATATTTTACCTCATATTCCTCAGACAGGAGGTAGCTGGAATCTGCTCGAAGTTTAGTTAAATGTGACTCAAAATTTGTGAAGCTGATGGGACTGTATTGAAAAAAGAAAAAATCTTACAATAGATAATAAAAAAAATTCAGAATTCATTCAAAGAATACACAGTATACCAAAACTAGAGGCTAAAGTTTGATAACAAAGTTTGATGTTGGCTTGAGAAAGCCAACATGGGCAGCCTCGAGGCAAAAGAGTCAGATGACAGGAAACGTATAGCAAAGGAAATGTATGAATTTATCTGATTGTCCTCTAGAGCACTGGCTCTGAATGTGTTTTCAAGTCATGTCGGATACATCGTATTTACGAGTTAAACGCACATGAACGCCAACACAAAGTTGTAATTACGAGTGGGAAACTTGGGGGCTTGTCAATGAGAAACATGGCAGAATCGATGGATCGATGGATGCAACATCTGTTGTTGACTGTAACTTTTTTTTAAATTGATAGACAGGATTGCAATATAACCATTAATACATTTTTATGCGATACAGATTGAAGTGGCTTCATAAAATGTTTTTTTTAAATTAAAACACAAAACACACCTGATGCAAATTCTTTGCTCTTAATTTTCTATAAGTTAACATCCCTGTTGTATTTTTTTTTCTTTTCATTTATTAAAAGAAGGTACACCACCATCTTGTGCCGACTAAACTGACTTGAACGCACCCGACATCATAATTATGACTTGTCAACTGGTAAGTACAAAACTTCACAGGAGGACTTGAATGCAGCATGAGTTCCAGTTTTGGGGACCCCCTTCTCTGCATATTTTGCATGTATTTCTTATTTAACAACTGATTCAGATCATCATCTCATTAGGAGAGAGATCCATGAACTGAACTGAGTGTGTCAGGTAAGAGAGGCATACAAAATTTGCAAGTGGGTCCCCAGGACTGGTATTCAGAACCACTGCCTTAGCATTTCTATGGGAAAGTCTATGGGAAATGTATTATTTTTAATAATTATTTCTATAAAAAATCTCATCAGTCTGAAAAGATATTGCAACAAACTACACAGGGCCAAGGTCTCTGCCAATTTTGGTGCTTGTAGCAATGAAGTCCTAGGAAGAGATTGTCAGAAATTTCTTAAGCCAAAATAAATATTATAAAAGATCCTGCTGCTGCTACCTTCGTTATAGTATGTAATAATGCAGAAATATGACATAATATAATGCTAAAACAATTTTCATGTGTAGCTGCAATTATATTGTGAATTAAGAGCTTCAGACTTAATGTAGCATTCTGTTACAGATCTACATCATGTGTTTCGCTCGGATATGAAGTACAGTACCTTGAGACACGACGGTTCCTAAAACACAGAAGAAAATAACATTGTAATAAGATATCATCATTATTTACCTGCTATTGTAACCTTTAATGATAATATAAATGCAGTCCCTCTTACCCTCTAACAATGACATGAGTTCCTGGGGGTTGTCTTTCTCTTCTCAAACTCATTCTGACCACAGGCTCTTGTGCACTCCTGGTAAATACAAAAACCTGTCATCACTAATTAATTACTGCCTGACACTTGTCATCTTCTGTATCGGAATAGATTGTTCTGTTGCTCAGCCAAAGTCCATCATCACTAACTTTAAACCATCATCAAAAACCTATCAGCCATAAGTCAAATTGATCATCATAAACCCATGATTACAAGCATATAATAATTGATGTATCACTACAAAAACACCACAAAAACTGTATCTACTTGTCAGTCAAAATTATTCAATCCCCACTCATTTTTTAAAAATGTGTGAAATCAGTCCAATGGAATAGCAGAACGCAGGCAGGGTTATGAGGTGACCAGGAAGCTTAAAGCCATATCCAGAACAAATAGTGCTAGTTTCTTATAGGTCAAAGCAAGTCACTCTCTGGGATGTAGGAAGTATGGCAACACAATGCAGGGTTTTGTTACCTTTCAGGGAACTACGGTTACACTCGTAACCTGAGACGATCCCTATCCAGGGAACTCGTGCTGCATCAAAACACTGTGGGAATGATAATAGGCATTTGTTTCACACCTCTGGTTTAAAAAATCATGGTACCCACAACTAAGACAAGAGCACTTTGTAGAACACAGGTCTAAGATGTAGAATCTGATGAATGTGAGCAGGAAGGACCAGTCCACCACATCACAAACATCTAGCAGGAAAACTCCTGAAAGAAAGCTTTAGAAGCCACCATACTTCTCATTGAGCGAGCTCAACATAGTCATAGTTATCCACCATATAACTATATTATCATATATTATCCATATATTATATATTATCACCATATCATATCATATCCACAGTATAATTATATATATTATAGTCACAGTTATCCTCAACTCAACATCTGCTTGGTCGCTGGAAAACCTTTCTTAAGTGGACCAAAGCAGACAAAACAACTGATCAGCTTTCCTCCACAGGACAGCTCTGTGGACATAAAAGTCCAGCACTTTGCTAGACACACCAAATTAAGCTTCTCTTGGTCTGGAGTTCTAAATGGAGGAGGACAGAAGGCCTGCAGCACTATTAGCCGTGACATATTAGCGGGCACCTTTGAAACATAACCCGGCCTTGGTTGCAGAAAAGCAATGGTCAACCGACAGGGTTGAACTCTCCTACTCTTTAAAGAGATGGTATTGCCAGAAGAAACATTATCTTTAGTATTGAAAACTCCTAGAAATCCTAGTACTGAACATGTCCAACATACATTTAATAATCACTTTCAAAAGGTTGTGTATTTTTTGCCTATTACCAAAGGCAATAATGTAATCTACCTTTATCATCCAAACATTTAGAGCACAGATCTGGAATTTTAACAGACATATGATGAAGTTTAACAGGAATTATATAGGTTCTCATTAACCATTTATATTGAAGTAATTTAAACCTAGTATTTATTGTCTGAGTTTGTGCTTTAAGACATACATCATTCCAGACTGCCTAATATCTCCTTACATATCCATTTTCCAGGCATTTAATTTGGCATTTAATGTCACATTTAAATTAATTTAAATTTAATTTTTAGATGGGTTAAATGCAGAGCACGAATTCTGAGTATGGGTCACCATACTTGGCTGTATGTTACATCACTTTAATGATTTATAAGATCATTCAAAGTACTCAAATACATACATCTTCCTTTATGGTGATTATAACCATCTATCTCTGTCTCTCTCTCTAAGACTTTGCCCAGATTCCAGATTTCATCCACATTTAGTCCACTGAGTAATGATATCAAAACCATTATCAAGAATCATTGGCACATTTTTCAAAGTGATCCCCAGTTATTGAATGTATTTAGTGAACAACCACTTTTTGTCTCTTCCAGGAGCTCTAATTTGAGGGACAAGCTTGTCCATGCTGACACCCACATCTAATCTCCAACTACTCTTGTCGATGCCCAGGGTAATTTTCCATGTCACAATTGCTCTTCTTGTACTAACTATGTCAAATGTAAATCATTTACACATCCTCGTACACTAAAAACGTATAAGATTAGACAACTGATTACCTGTAAGAGTACATATGTTGTTTACATTATCATTTGTCCATGTCCACAACTATATGTTGGCAAAACTACACGTGCATTACGCACAAGAATGATTGAACACACAAGTGCCATTAGGAGACAGGATGACACATCTTAAATTCCTCGTCATTTTAAGTCTGCTAACCACTCTCTGTCTGACATGAAGTTCCCGGGCATCGAGAGGATTCTACCTCACAGGAGAGGTGGAGATAGAGATAGAAAATTATTGCAAAGGGAGGCTTTTTGGATCTTTGAACTTAAATCTTTATTTCCTGAGGGTATGAATGAAGAACTTGAATTTTCTTGTTTTTTGTTAAAACACATTTTTTCTTTTTGTGTGTCTGTAATGCTGTATTATCATTGGAAGTTGTTCATTTGAAATGTGTATATATACTTGTCTGTAATTCTACTTGAGACAATAGAGACTTTGAGATAACTGCATTCAGCTGATTGTCCTTAATTGCTGACTTGCTTAAAAAGGGTGAATATTGTTTGCTAAATGAGCACTGAAGATAGCAATGCGCTGAAACGTTTTCTGGTGTCCATTCTGTTTTTAACCCACATGCACTTTGCACCTTTTTGCCTTTCTGACCATTTTACCCATCCGCCCTTAATTCTTCAACCATCTCAGGTCAAGAGGGAACTGGACTGACTGAATCTGGGGAAAGCAATGGGGCTGAACAGTATTAGCCCCAGACTGTTGAATACCTGCTCTGCACAGTTGTGTGGTATCATCACATACCTGTTTAATCTGAGCCTGCACTTACAGAAGGTCTCTGGACTGTGGAAAACATCTTCCCTGGTCTCTGTTCCCAAGAAGTCTCTACCCTACTGACTACGCTTATATCTTACATCAAGGGTAGTGTGTCAACTTACATGGATCCTCTACAGTTTGCATATCAAACTTATATTGGTGTAGATGATGCACCCATTTACATATTACAAAGGACCCATGCACATCTGGACAAATGATCTGTTCTTATCATCTGATCATGGTTGTATCTCTCTATTAGTGCTATTGGATCTTAGTGCTGGGTTCGACACTATTGACCATCATTCCCTTGAATAGACTAGAAAACTTTGCTGGCATTAATGGAAATGCATTAGCATGGTTCAAATCATACTTACCTGACCACCATCAAGTTGCTGCATTGAATGAAGAGGTATAATATCGATCAAGTGCTGTATGGAGTACCTCAAGGCTCAGTACTAGGGCTGTTACTTTTCATGCTTTACATGTTACTTTTACAGTACCTTGGGAGATATCATCAGGAAGCACAGTGTTAGCTTTCACTGTTATATGCTGATGATACACAGCAGCTCTATATTTCACTTTCACACACTTTCTATGCAGCCTGTATTTATAACACATTATAAGGGTATTCTTAAAGCATTATAATGAATGCATAATGCATCATAATAAAACTTATAATATGTTTTATCATCTCATTAATATTCATAAGAACAGTTGTAATATATTATAATATTTACTTATTTGTGGTTATAGCTTTTAAGAGTATGATTATTTATAACACAATGAACATGTTGCATCCACTTTTACAATTAATTATATTTTTCATATTTATAATGTATTATAAGTCTCATATCTTGCCATTTTTCTGATGCTACTTTACTTAAAGCGAACAAAGAACACTTATAAATAATAATAATAATAATAACCACATTTTTTTTCTCTCTCTCTCAAATAGCCATAAGATCACATAACAGATCAGATAATTGTGTAATGACCATAGATTGTATGGTAATGACACATTTTCTTTGAACTATTTTTATTGTAATATCAGATTAATTATTTTGATGGTACCCTTTAGACAGCGGTTGATAAGTAACTCTGCAACTATACTGTATATCAAGTAGCGGTCATTTGAGTATTAGTCTGCTACTGTAAATGTATGCTAACACTTTATTTGATGGTCAACCAACAGATAAACTGACATACTTTAAGTGTCTTTGGAAGTACACCAGCTTATTCTACCATACTAGATTCTACCATTTTTGAGCATACTAATACTGTAATGAGAGTTAGTTGGCATGTAGTTGCAAAGTCGCTTATAGTCGATTGATTAAGGGGACCATCAAAATAAAATGTAACCATATAAAACAATGCATTTTCAGTTGGATAATTAAGCTCACATCAATTAATTAACATTAGCTCCACAGGAAACACTCTAATAACACTCAACATCTAACCACTCACAAGCTGTAGTAAGATTCTGTGCAGATCTTAAACAGTGCCAAGATATGATACAGTCCATTATACTGAAAATAAAGTAGATTTAATATGGTGTTCATTGTGTGTTATAAATAATCATACTCTTAAACTTATAACCGCATATACGTAAGTATTATGATGTATTATAATTGTTGTTATGATTATTCATGAGTTGATATAACATATTATAAGTTTTTTTTTATAATGCATTATGCATTCATTATAATGCCTTAAGAATACCCTTATAACGTATTATAAACACTGTCTTCATAGAAAGTGTTACCGATTATTGTAATGCTTTATTGTGTGGTTGTTCTGCATGTTTAATAAACAAACTACAGCTAGTCCAAAATGGAGCAGCTAGAGTTCTTACTAGAACCAGGAAGCATGACCATATTAGAACGGTTCTGTCAACACTGCACAAGCTTCCTATCAAAAACATTGTATAGATTTTAAAATCATGCTTATTACTTATAAAGCCCTGTATTGTTTGGCACATCAGTATTTGAATTAGCTATTATTGTGCTAAAGTCCTACTACACGTCCGCTGTGTTCTCAAAACTCTCTCTCTCAAAAAAAAAAAAAAAATCCACTGTGGGCGGCAGATCGTTTTCCTACTTAGCTCCCAAACTCTGGAATAACCTACCTAACATCATTCAGGAGCTATAACATGTTCTGTACTAATACCTACATATGACATAGATTTGGTTTATTTGTTCTTTATAACAAATAATTCCTTTTTTTAATGCAATAAAAAATGTCATTATACAGTTACATGATTTGTGTATTTTAAGGTTGATTTGGGGTCTTGTTTTTTTGTTGTGTGTGTATGGGACAGCCTGGATGAGTGAAATTTTGTCCCAGTCCGGCCCTGTTCTATATAGTGGTTGTTCAGCCTGGATACACTCATTAATTAACAAAATTTGAAATGTAAGTTCTATTGTATGACATGAGGTCCCGTTACCTGTGTGACACTAAAACAGGTAGGAGTAATGACCACTTTTTACTTAATTACATGTCAGAGCCCATACATCTATACTTTAACTTGAGTAAAAAAGTGTAAAAAGTCAGTACTTCCAACTTTTACCAGAGTATTTTTAAACATGAGTATCTGTACTTCTACTTAAGTGAAGGATATGTGTACTTTTGCACATCTCTGGCTAATTTTTCATTTTCTGATATAGTCCGAAATTGCAGCTGGTCAAGAAACAATTTCTACACTTTTCTATTTTCGTTATATTCTAAATTGGATAGTGTTTGATAAAAATCTCAAAAATGGCTATTTATCTCTCTATTAGTTTTATTGGATCTAAGTGCTGCGTTTGACACAATTAACCACAACATTCTTTTGCATAGACTTGAATACTTTGTTGGCATTAATGGAAGTGCATTAGCATGGTTTAAATCGTACTCATATGACCGCCATCAGTTCGTAGCAGTGAATGAAGATGTATCATATCGATCACAAGTGCAGTATGGAGTACCACAAGGCTCAGTACTAGGGCCGCTACTCTTCACGCTTTATATGTTACTCTTGGGAGATATCATCAGGAAACATGGTGTTAGCTTTCACTGTTATGCTAATGATACTCAGCTCTATATTTCTTCATGGCCCGGTGAAACACACCAATTTGAAAAACTAATGGATTGCATAGTCGATATAAAAAACTGGATGACGAGTAATTTCTTACTGCTAAATTCTGAAAAAACAGAAGGGTTAATTATAGGACCTAAAAACTCTGCTTGTAATAACCTAGAACACTGTCTAAGACTTGATGCTTGCTCTGTCAATTCTTCGTCATCAGTTAGGAACCTAGGTGTGCTATTTGATCGCAATCCTTCCTTAGAAAGCCATGTTTCTAGCATTTGTAAAACAGCATTTTTCCATCTCAAAAATATATCTAAATTACGGCCTATGCTCTCAATGTCAAATGCAGAAATGTTAATCCATGCATTTATGACCTCAAGGTTAGATTATTGTAATGCTTTATTGGGTGGTTGTTCTGCACGCTTAGTAAACAAACTACAGCTAGTCCAAAATGCAGCAGCAAGAGTTCTTACTAGAACCAGGAAGTATGACCATATTAGCCCGGTCCTGTCAACACTGCACTGGCTCCCTATCAAACATCGTATAGATTTTAAAATATTGCTTATAACTTATAAAGCCCTGAATGGTTTAGCACCTCAGTATTTGAATGAGCTCCTGTTACATTATAATCCTCTACGTCTGCTACGTTCTCAAAACTCAGGCAATTTGTTAATACCTAGAATATCAAAATCAACTGCGGGCGGCAGATCCTTTTCCTATTTGGCGCCCAAACTCTGGAATAACCTACCTAACATTGTTCGGGAGGCAGACACACTCTTGCAGTTTAAATCTAGATTAAAGACCCATCTCTTTAACCTGACTTACACATAACATACTAATATGCTTTTAATATCCAAATCTGTTAAAGGATTTTTAGGCTATATTAATTAGGTAAACCGGAACCGGGAACACTTCCCATAACACCCTAAGTACTTGCTACATCATTAGAAGAATGACATCTACGCTAATATTTGTCTGTTTCTCTCTTGTTCCGAGGTCACCGTAGCCACCAGATCCAGTCTTTATCCAGATCAGAGGGTCACTGCAGTCAACCGGATCCAGTACGTATCCAGACCAGATGGTGTATCAGCACCTAGAAAGGACCTCTACATCCCTGAAAGACAGCGGAGACCAGGACAACTAGAGCCCCAGATACAGATCCCCTGTAAAGACCTTGTCTCAGAGGAGCACCAGGACAAGACCACAGGAAACAGATGATTCTTCTGCACAATCTGACTTTGCTGCAGCCTGGAATTGAACTGCTGGTTTCGTCTGGTCAGAGGAGAACTGGCCCCCCAACTGAGCCTGGTTTCTCCCAAGGTTTTTTTCCATTCTGTCACCGATGGATTCTCGGTTCCTTGCCGCTGTCGCCTCTGGCTTGCTTAGTTGGGGTCACTTCATCTACAGCGATATCGTTGACTTGATTGAAAATAAATGCACAGACACTGTTTAACTTCAATGATGAAATGCCTTTAACTATCATTTTGCATTATTGACACACTGTTTTCCTAATGAATGTTGTTCAGTTGCTTTGACGCAATGTATTTTGTTTAAAGCTTTATATAAATAAAGGTGACTTGACTTGGCTTGACTTAATAGTCTGTAATTAAATTGCCAGTTTTCTGCTTTGTTTTTAATTGTTCTTTCGGATTGCAATTATACTGGCTATAGTTTCATCTGTATTTAGTGTGAAATATTTATCAATACAACTCTCCACAAATGTAATAAATGCTGGGTCTTATAACAAATATGTTTGCAAATTCCATCTAGCACAATGCTCAAATTGGTCTGAATGAATCTCCATAGATACTGCTGCATGATCACTAGTTACTAAACTATTGTACCAGCATTCTTTTACATTAGACAGTAGTTCCATAGACAATATAAAGTTAACAATTTGTAAATGTGTTTTATATGATTAACAAAAATATTCTCTTTTATATTCTCTTTTGGGTTCAGCATTCTCTAAACTTAAATTAATCTTAAATCCTTTTATAACCAATTCATGTTTTTTGAAGTTTGTTTATAAGTTGTATAAATTTGGGTGGATCTGTCCAATATTGGGTCTTCCAGATGGGTCTTGAATAGTTTTCGTAACTTGAAATGGCAATGATCTACAGATGAGGATAACTATGCCCCATGCATGAGAGCTAAAGGCTGAGAGCTTAAGGCTGGCCATCTTTTACTCAAGCAACGGATATCTGATGCAATCAAATGTGATTTTCAAATGTGATTTAAGATATCTATTCAATATTTGTTTCAGTTTGGCCAATTTTTCAACTTGTAATTTTGATATCAAGACTACCTTTTAGTTTTGTTTTCTCCATAAATTACTATCTTAGTATATTATAATATATGAATAAAATGAAGAAGGAAAGAAAAAAAAAGCTTCTGTTTTTTCAAGTGTCTTTTCTGTTTCGTGAATGCAGCCTTCAGCCTCATTGATACGTGAATGTGAGAAGAAACATAACGTTTTACATCTGACACTTTGCTTTCCTGCGTAGCCATTTAATTTTCTGTATCAGTCAGATGGGTGTCAATATAATCCAACATCTCTACTCAAAGCGATTTCAGTTCATTTAAAACTTCAGCTAAGCTATTCATGTGATTAGCTTCCACTTCACTCTGTACACTGGACGGAGGTTGTTTTTACACTGAAAATTTACAGAAAGGTTTGACACACAAACGCCACTGTTTTACTAAGATTGGCCGCATATATGAAGGGGTTTTATATTGTATATATAAAATAACTGTGCACTGTTACTCTGCGTTCGTCCGTTGCAATGCCTTCTTAGTCCTGGCCACGTGACTAGGGAACTGTTGCAATGTGCTGATATTGATGTAAATAAACATATTTAAAAAACACAATATTGATACTGTATCAATACTAAGCATACAAAAATATAGCAAATAATACAGCTTCAGCAACTATTTGTTTAAAACTCTAAAACATTTAGTGGTGGTATTTGACTTAACGCTGGTTGCCACCTGTCATAAAATAAATAAAGAGGATGATGATAAAGTGTATAGCTACTACTGTCACACAAAATCAAGTCCAAGGAGATGACACATGAAAGAGAAAGTTTTTTTTTTTTTTTTTTTGCATTATGTAAAAAAGACAGATGCTAGATGTTAGTTCTGTACACTTCTGTATTGTTTTGTCTCTCTATCCACCTCCTTACACTGATGTTTATAGTGTAACTCATTGGCAAGTATACATTTTGAATGTTGATGAATTTGACTGATAGCATTATTGATTTTTTCAAATTGGTACTGTAAATTATTTTGTTCAAGATAATCGTGTAGTGATCTGATATGATGACAGCCCGTTCATAAATCTTCATTGTTAACCCTTTGCCACAAACCCAGCATCACTAACACTTCCTATATGCAAATTCATCATCAGTCACATGTGCAAGGGGTCTGCGATGTCCAGGATGTTGTATTTGAGTTTTAGATTTGATGGATTTAATACTGACTTTTGATGACTATAGTAAAGTGCAAAATGTAAAACAGTACTCACATTTTGTGGACTTTCCGTCTGCAGATCAGCAGAACAATTAGTCCCACCATGGTGGCGATGAGGAAGAGTCCAGCACTGACCCCTTCGATGACCCCACTCAATGGCTCTGAACGCACACAAATATGAAGAATAAACAAGCACACCTTACCAATCTGCATATGATATGGTCAAGCCACGTGTAATACCTGCGTCAGTCGTGATGGGCTTGGACAGGTATGTATCAGTATAGAGCGGAGAGATAAACTCCTCATCTTTCTCATCAAAAAGTTTTGTAAACGCTCGAATACTGAGTCTGAAAATCATAAGACAAACAGTTAAAAAGATCACCAAATTACCTTACTGCAAGCTCAAATATAAGTACAAAGGTTGCATTGTTCAAGGCATTTAACCTACACATGTTTGTTAATAATGGCATGAATGCGGATCTGAGCACCCTAGAATCATGTGTTCAAGGGCTAAATGTGAGGTTAAGGATAGGTTTAACTCTTTAAACTCACATGAATCGACTCCTGATACATTGGTTAAGTGTTGGATAAATTGATCATGTGAGAACAACCTATCAGCAACAGACCGCACACGCTATTTTCTGACTGTAGCATCAGATTCATCACCTGTATGCTGTCTTGGGTTTCAGTTGGCCATCACAGTAGATCGCTTGCTGTTGCGAGGCATCAATTGATGTTTTCTGATCACATCTTCCTCCAAGTCTCTCCATGCCTGATCCCAGATAAATCTCAAACTCCTGCACTGTGTTTTGGCTCTCTTCGCAGTGGCCGAGGAAGTAACTGGTCTGATAAGCTTTGACGGAGCTGTTGGATCTGTAGTCCAGGTATGAGGGAAGAGGATGATGCTGGTATGGATGCTGGTTTTCACTGTCTGAATCCAACCAAAGAGAGGGATCACTGTATTATTTTGGTCATGTAAGGAGACAACAGGGTCTGGCTTAGACATATATGCATAAGATAAAAAAAAAGAGGAAAAAATGTCTTCCAACCAGCAGATTCAGTTATGATGATGGTGAAGTATTTCACAGCACCGTTGATATCACTGAACCAGCTGCAGTTGAACTGGAAGAATATGGTTGACTTGGTAACCTGAACTGTATTCTCATCGATGCGAATTGAGGGCAGAGGTGGACCTGAGAAGACATGAACTATTCAGTAAACGTTACCGTCAGAAAGTTATAAAGATTTATATCAAACACAAAAAAGCCCTAACTCACGGTCTATCATTGTGACCACATTTTCCATGACTGCCTCACTGGTCATACTGTCAGAGATGACTTTGACAGAGACAATGTACTGCTTATGAGGCTCCAGATCTTTGATCAGATAGATGGTGTTCTCTTTGACTGTGCGCTGTGAGTACACCATTCTCTGAGAGTCCTTTCTCAAGCACTCTATGGTGTATGAGTCAAAGTCAGCTTCGGGGGGACTCCAGGAACAGGAAATGGCTGTAGCGTTCTGAGGACGGCAGTGCAGACTCTGGACACGCTCAGGCTCTAAAGACAGGAAAAAACACACATTGCACTAGTACTATACCTATTACCTACAGATAATGCCACATGTTTTTATTTTTGAATGGTTTATTACTGTGCAATAGATCAGCCGTTCTCAACTCTGATCCTTGAAATCCACTTTGCTTTAAAGTTTGCTGAGCTCTGACCCTAATCTAACACACCTCTAGGTCTTCAGGGTCTTGTCTAGAAAGTAGCAGTTGAGTTTAATCAGATTTAAAGCTAAACTTTGCAGGAAAGTGCAAGAGGGCCAGAGTTGAGTACCACTGCAACAGACATTTGTCTTACATGTCTCTATAGGCAGACAGATTGCTGTAAAACTGCTAAACTATGATCTTGTCCAAACTGAGATGGTTCTGGTGACCAGCAGTCTCTCTAGTGTGGCTTTGCTGGTTAAATTATAAAAAACTGACTCTTATACATGTGTGTCTGGTGCTCCACTGACTTGTCCTGATGCTCCTGTGGACCGAAGAGCTGTAGGTAGGGTTGTTGGTTCCACCACCGCTGACTGTACGCAGGCTGATGTTGTACTGACGGCCAGGGTACATGCCTTTCAGAATACAGTTTCCAGATGTAGGGCTGTGGTAGGGGTTGAACACAGACAGATGGTCCCTGGGGCTCCACTGAAGGTCAAAGTCATCATAATCAGTGTTTTCTGGACTGCTCCAGGTGATCTCCAGTGAAGTGTTAGTAATTTCTCCAAAGGAGAATGAGACTGGCGGCATAGGGTCTATGATAAATTAGAGAAATTAAGGGAAACAGTCCAATGAATAAAATCAGAACTGCAATTAAGTACTGATTCTAAAGTTAAATTAAAGGAAACTGTGACTCATCTTAAGGTCTTTTGAGATCTATTCAACACATCAGATTCATGTTGTCACGTATTATTTTGTATGATTTACAGGACACACTTACCTGTCCTGCCAGTAGTATTTGCAATGTTTGTTAGATCTCCACTGTGTGTAAGGACAATGGCCTTGTAAAGTCGTCCAGGCACCAGCCTTTCAAACATGTAACTTCTGCTCTCCGGGCCCAAACTCTGATCCGCATGTTGAGTCCCATCAGGATTGAAGATCAGGAGGGTGTAGCTGCTCACTTCACCCCCGGCCTGTTTCCAGCTCAACCACAGACTCTCAGAGCTTGTTCTACTGTCAGCATGCAAGAAAGTCACAGCTGCAGGAACTACAAAAAACACATTCAACAAAGGCATTGATTAAAGTCTTGGCATGTACTGCAATATTTATTCACTTTACCTTCATGAACAAATGTGACCAAAGCAGTAAAACTGGGATGAATATAATGATTGTGTTTCTGTTAAACTGCTGCAACTGGGCCTGACATTGAACTGTATCATAACTAAAATCAAAAATCTACATTTTGGGTACTGGCAAATTTATGTTGTTCACCTGTCCGGGCCCAGATGGATGTGTTATTGGTCTGATCTCCACTGCGGGTCAGAACAACCACCTTGTACAGCATCCCAGGTTGAAGGTTCTGGAAAGAACAGTCCTGCCTGTTCACCATTACTGTTTTCTGATCATGCAAGCTTTCATCTCTAGCATACAGAAAAACATCAAATCCATCAAACTCCCCGTCTGGCAGATCCCAGTGGAACGACAGGCTTGTGGTTGAGTTGCTTATGATGGACAGGTTATTAACAGTCGCTGGACCTAAAACAAACACATTTTCAAACACTTTAACAGGTCAATTCATCTGCTGTATTACCCCATGTTAGAACTGAAGAAAAGGCAATCTACACACTGGTTCTGCCCTCAGTAATGACATCTTTGCTGCTGATTCCTCCACTGATGGTTTGCATCATGATGCGATATTTTCTTCCTGGAGTGAGCTGTCTGAAGTTATGCTGGCTGGCTTCTGCAGTTTGAGAGCTATTAGACACCAGAGTTCCTCTGTCATCTAGCAGCTGCAGTTGATAGCTGTCATACACCCCTCGACCCGGCTGCCATGACACCAGCAGACTAGACGTGCTGTGCTGGTCCACCAGTAGAGCAGTCACAGAAGAGGGTACTGCAGAGGAAATGAGTAATAGAGCAACCGATGACTACATTATATTAATCGATCTGAATTTAGAAATAGAAAGATTTAGGCTTAAAGGAGTCATGAACTGAGAAATTCCATTGATCTTTTGACATATGGATTGGATTGGATAGGATGGTTGTGGAATGTGCCGCCCTATGACGATATAATGTGGCTAAACACTGGCACCTCAGAAGACGACCAATGCCTGCTTCTAGCAAAGCAACTAGACGGCAAGCCTACAACCTTTAACCAAAATAGTTACTTCCGCTGTGGCAGTACGTGGGAAAGGAGACCAAATACGCCATTTTTTATGGATGTTAATGTAGGAGAGACTTCACTAAGCAGAAGAAACAGCGTATCATTTAATGAATCGACAGCCTATTGGACAATCTTACAGTATTTACAGTAAACAATACTTTTGGCTTGAACTACTTTTAGAGTTTAGTCACTGACTTTTGCGACAAGTGTGATTCACCTCACGGCATTCTCATTAATCACTCTGGTAAGTAAGACAGACCCTCTCATCTCCCAATAGTAAGACAATCTCAGCTTCTACATTACTGCCTGTATAGCCCTGCACACTGATTCATGCAATTCATGTATATTACCACCTTCATGTTTTACTGGAGAAAAGCTGTTATTTGGATGCTGAGCTGTATTGGATTTCTGTCAGATATATAATTAGGTGTTGAGGCCAAATAATTCACTATTATTCTCATCTCCTTCATAATCTTCAAAGTGTGTTTTGGTAAAACTCAAACTGACTGCATGTGACCTTTCTTGATGAGCAGCTTTTTTCTTGAAACCTTCCCATACAAGCCAAATTTGTGGAGAATTTGTGATATTGTTGTCACATGCACACAATGAACACTCTTTGTCATAAATTTCTGTTGCTTTAGGCCTCTTAGTCGCCTTTCTGACCAGTTTTCTGCTGGCTCTTTCATCAGTTTGGAGTGACATACATGTGTCACCAGGGTGCGATTTGCCGGGGGGGATGCGTGGGATTTATTTTAAAATGCGCTACTTTGGCTGGCTCTGCCCGCAGCCTCTCTGTATTCACCACTCTGCAGACTTGCTCAATGTCCCGCCCACGGCGCTATCTGATTGGTTACACCTCAAGAGTAATGGCCTATCAACACTTGCGAAATGGTTGAAGCCGGTCCGCTGGGCGGTGGAGTTGCCAACTTGGACACTTTGTCGCTAGATTTTGCGATTTTTTTCCCCTAAAAAGCGACTAGCGACAAATCTAGCAACTTTTTGGAGAATCATTATTTCTCCGAGACTCTCTGGTGCTGCCGCACGAGCGCGAGGTCTTTCTTTCCCAGTGCGAGCCTCTCTCTCTGTATCTGCTATGTTCAGCGAGCACAGAGAAGAGCAGCACTTTCAGTTAAAAAAAAGATACTCTGTTGCTTCTAACTCTATTTTACAAGCAAGTATAGACGACATCAGTCACAGCACAACCACTGACTTTATCGTATGTGTATTTGATTTCATTAGTGCAGATTAATGTTTGAGAGCTGGTTATATACTCTTAATGGACCACGTTTCAGTCATTATAATATTCATTCCGTTGTCTGACAACAGCAACATTAAAATATAGTAATAAAAACTGTTTTATTTAGAATTAAATTAAATGGCTGAATTAAATGCAGTATGTGAGCATAGGGAGGCAATACAATACGACGCACTTCAACATAAATATGCTAATTAGCGCATGACGTCACAAATTAAAATGTTTCAAAACATCCCCCCCTCTGTTTTTTTCACAAATCGCACCATGGGTGCCACACTGGTGGACATTATCTGTCACACTAAAGGATGTTTCAGCCTTTCGTGTTGTTGACTGCTAGATCTGATTACTTTTCTGATCTTTTAGAAGAAAACAAACATGTAAGAAGAAAACAAACAACCCCAGGTATTTATTCAATACAGTGGCTAAATTAATGAAAAATAAAGCCTCAACAAGTGTTGACTTTTCCCAACACCACAGCAGTAATGACTTTATGAACTACTTTACTTCTAAAATCGATACTATTAGAGATAAAATTGCAACCATTCAGCCGTCAGCTACAGTATCACATCAGACAGTGCACTATAGACCCCCTGAGGAACAGTTCCACTCATTCTCTACCATAGGAGAGGAAGAATTGTATAAACTTGTTAAATCATCTAAACCAACAACATGTATGTTAGACCCTATACCATCTAAGCTCCTAAAAGAGGTGCTTCCAGAAGTCATAGATCCTCTTCTGACTATTATTAATTCCTCATTGTCATTAGGATATGTCCCCAAAACCTTCAAACTGGCTGTTATTAAGCCTCTCATCAAAAAACCACAACTTGACCCCAAAGAACTAGTTAATTATAGACCAATCTCAAATCTCCCTTTTCTGTCCAAGATACTAGAAAAGGTGGTATCCTCACAATTATATTCCTTCTTAGAGAAAAATGGTATATGTGAGGATTTCCACATATTGATACTCAGCTCTATATTTCTTCGCGGCCCGGGGAAACACATCAATTTGAAAAGCTAATGGAATGCATTTTTCCATCTCAAAAATATATCTAAATTACGGCCTATGCTCTCAATGTCAAATGCAGAAATGTTAATCCATGCACTTATGACCTCAAGGTTAGATTACTGTAATGCTTTATTGGGTGGTTGTTCTGTACACTTAGTAAACAAACTACAGCTAGTCCAAAATGCAGCAGCAAGAGTTCTTACTAGAACCAGGAAGTATGACCATATTAGCCCGGTCCTGTCAACACTGCACTGGCTCCCTATCAAACATCGTATAGATTTTAAAATATTGCTTATAACTTATAAAGCCCTGAATGGTTTAGCACCTCAGTATTTGAATGAGCTCCTTTTACATTATAATCCTCTACGTCCGATACGTTCTCAAAACTCAGGCAATTTGATAATACCTAGAATATCAAAATCAACTGCGGGCGGCAGATCCTTTTCCTATTTGGCGCTTTAACTCTGGAATAACCTACCTAACATTGTTCGGGAGGCAGACACACTCTCGTCTTTTCCGGGCTCTGCGATTGCAGTTTGGAGTGTCAACAGCCGTTTCAATATTTCAAGGATTTATGAACACCCTGCTCGCATCAAACCAACCTGTGAAAAAGTGGAAACTATCCAAAAGGCCTAGCTTCCATAGAATAAGACAGAGTTACAGATATTTTTGAGGCTTCTTAACTTTTTCAGTTGTTTTCTTCCTAACAAAGCCACTGTTCTGGAGCCCCTGCATCAACTCCTTGACCAGTCCTCTACTTGGCAATGAGGAGCAAAGCATGAGACAGCATACGTTCAGGTGAAACAGTTGCTGCAGACTGATAAAGTACGGATGCATTACAATGAAAGGAACCCCTGGCAGTAGTTTGCGATGCCTTGTCCTATGGGCTTTATTGTTTAACATGGAGCGTGATGGCCAGGAAAAGCCCATTTGCTTCACCTTCAGAACAATGACCACCACTGAGCAGAATTATGCCCAGATTGATAAGGAAGCAAAGCTGGTTGTTTTCGCTGTCAGAAAGTTTCACCAGTACCTAGCAGGTTGCCACTTTATGGACCACAACTCCCTGCATGGACTCTTGCACAATTCCAAGCCAATGCCTGCCATCCTTTCACCACGGATGCTATATTGGAGTTTGATAATTGGAGCTTGTGACTAAGAGCTGTATTACGGACTTGGCAAACCAATGGGCAATGCTGACATCTTGAGTCACTTACATCTGTCTGCCTGCATCTGACTCTGTTACGCCACCACCGTTGGAAGTATTGCTACTGGAAATGGTGCCAGATGCACCTATTCATGCTGAAAGGATTTCTAACCTTACACTTAAGGACAATGTCATGTCACATGTACTAAGCTGGTTACTACATGGGTGGCCGGCTGACATACCAGTTCAGACCAATCATTTTGTGCCTCCATGAACTCAAAGTGCATAAGAACTGTGTGCTTTGGGAAAGCCGTGTGGTTGTTCCTAGCTCAGCACGGAGAGAAGTACTGGCTATGCTGCCTGACTCACATCCGGGCATCGTACACATGAAGGGACTGGCAATGAGTTATGTGTGGTGGCCGGACATTAAAGGAGATAAAAAGAAACCAGTCAAAGCATGCAAAACCTTTCAGATGTCACATCATGCATCAACTAAGGGAAAAGTACACCCTTGGGAGTGGACAACAAAAAAAATCGTCCCAGCTGCATATTAACTTTGCTGGCCCTTTCCAAGGCCAAGTATTCCACAGTATTCCATAGAATTCCATGTCATTGACGGCAGTTATTAACACACTGAGACTGTTTTTGCAACACATGGGTTGCCCGATGCCATAGTTTCAGACAATGGTGCTGCTTTCACATCCACAGAATTCCAAGAGCTTGCGGACCGCAATGGTATTCATCATGTCACTACAGCACCTTATCAACCGAGCTCAAATGGGTAAGCTGAAGACGTGAAACAGACAACCAAGGAGGCCCTGTCTCGCATCATTCAAGGTGAGTGGCTGACCAGACTTGCTCATTTCTTGCTGTCACAGCCATCACACCCAATTCATCAACTGGAAAACAGGAGCTGAGTGCTGAAAAATGCCCATTGCCCTGGCACTGTAAGAGAGGATGCTAATTGGATTCCTGGAATCATCATTGTTGTCACAGGCCCCTTGAAGTACAAGGACAGGACCAATGATGGGCAGGTGCACTGAGGGCCATCATGAAGATGTATATTCTGTTCTGCACTGCATTGAATTCAGTAAAAGTTCTCAGATTACAACAGCCTCCTCCTGTCATTGAAGTATACTACAGTATATGTCCTAAATGTGCAGTACACTGGATTATCATGATGTTGTGAGGCATGTGTTTTTAAAGCCTTAAAAAATAAAATCACCAATGCATCATCATGACCTGATGATTGCTTTTATAAAGCCTTAGCAACAACATGACAAGCAAACAGTGGAAAAACAACACACATACATAAGTTAAATGTAAATGCTACTTTACCTGTTCGTCCTGTTGCTGTGCTGTTATTGATCAGAGATCCACTGATTGATGTTATGGTTATCATGTACTGTTGTCCTGGCAATAGACCCTGGAAAATGATCTCATTCACATGTTTAGGGACTGATTTCTCCTCTGCCTGACCACCCATCTGGGACAGTGACACAGCGTACCGGTCCACATCGCCCTGTCCAGGTGTCCAATTCACTCTAAGACTGCTGCTCTGACCGGCATTACTGATATGAATGTTCTTCACTTTACTGGGAACTGAAATATATTAAAAATAGCACAACCTTTAAGACGTTGCAAGATAACTACAATAAAACTTTTTAAAACCACCATATTTCTCAGATGTCCACATGCAGCAGTGAGATGTACCTGTTCTGCCTTTGATAAACTGCACACTGAGGTTTGGTCCACTAAAGGTGGACACCACAATTTTGTAGAGTCTTCCAGGGGTGAGTGAAGAGAGCAGGTATCTGTTGGTGCTGCTGGTTAATGTGATCGGTGGAAACACCTTCATGTCATTAAAGAGCAGCTGAACTTCATAATGATCCACATCTCCGGGAGCAGAAACCCACGTCACCAGCAGATCCTCTGTGCCACTGTCAGCTAGCGTCAGGTTCCATACTCCTGCTGGCACTGAGAGGAGAACATAATAATAATAATAAGTAAACTACCATACAGAGCTACATAACTGCAGTTAACTAAACAGTCCTACATACCTACAGTAATGAACTAATGAATATATAATTACATTAAACTACAAAGCCACATAAGCTAAATTTAAACTACCGTACAGTAACATACTGTAAACTATACAGAACAAATAACTAAACCAAAATACAGAATTAAAGTAAAGTAAAAATACTATGGTTTGGTTTATTGAGCAACAAAATTACAGTTAACTAGCCTGCATGTTTACATAATTACAGAAAACTACAACACAAAGCTACAGAACCATGGTAAATTACAATACAGTGCAAAAAATTATAGTAAAGAAATCTACAGACTTACACAACTGTGGCAAACTATAAAACAACCGAAAACTAAGACATACAGAACAAGAAGAGTGAAAGAACTACAGCAAATTAAGTCACAGCACAACAAAAATCTGAACTACAGGGCAACAGAAGTAGATCAGAGGGTCACTGCAGTCACCCGGATCCAGTACGTATCCAGACCAGATGCTGGATCAGCACCTAGAAAGGACCTCTACATCCCTGAAAGACAGCGGAGACCAGGACAACTAGAGCCCCAGATACAGATCCCCTGTAAAGACCTTGTCTCAGAGGAGCACCAGGACAAGACCACAGGAAACAGATGATTCTTCTGCACAATCTGACTTTGCTGCAGCCTGGAATTGAACTACTGGTTTCGTCTGGTCAGAGGAGAACTGGCCCCCCAACTGAGCCTGGTTTCTCCCAAGGTTTTTTTCTCCATTCTGTCACCGATGGAGTTTCGGTTCCTTGCCGCTGTCGCCTCTGGCTTGCTTAGTTGGGGACCCTTCATCTACAGCGATATCATTGACTTGATTGCAAATAAATGCACAGACACTATTTAAACTGAACTGAGCTGAATGATGACATCACTGAATTCAATGATGAACTGCCTTTAACTGTCATTTTGCATAATTGACACACTGTTTTCCTAATGAATGTTGTTCAGTTGCTTTGACACAATCTTTTTTGTTTAAAGCGCTATATAAATAAAGGTGAATTGACTTGACATTAAACTATAAAGCTATACAACAGCAGCAAACTAAATCAACAAGCTATACAAATGTAGCAGCTACAAAACTACAGTAAAATTAACTACAGAGCTATCAAAGTAAACCAGCACAGACATACTCACATGTCCTTCCATGAGTTGAGACACTAGACTTATATTTCCCACTCCATGTGCTGACAATCACAGTGTAGAGTCTGCCTGGTACCAGCCCACTGAACACACATTCGTTCTGAGTCTTGGGGACTGTCTTGTTCTGGTGGAACATGTTGTTGTGCTTGATGGAGACATGATAGTAGTCAAAGTCTCCAGCTGCATGCCGCCAGTACACCTTTAGATGGTCATCACGAGCCATATGTGTGGCTGTAGGGTTCAGCACTGTGGAAGGTTCTA